>NW_028252864.1:0-60674 GCF_964263255.1 Lissotriton vulgaris | reverse complement strand
AACACTTAGCAAAAAACTTTGCTTCACAATCCAATAAAGCTATAAGTCTATAATTAGCAGGATCCGAGACTTGACCAGCTTTCTAAATCGGCACCAAATTGAACCCCTCCATTTATCTGGGACTTCTTCCTTCATTAAAACATGATTGAATAAGTTTGACAGTTTCTTTGCCCAATACTGTGGATTTTCTTTAAATAGTGCTTGAGGAAGGCCATTTGGCCCTGGAGCACTACTCCGTCTGCTAGAACTTAAAAATGTTTCCACTGTTGTCTGTTGGATCATTAGCTGCCTGTTTTCCCTTGCATTAAAATTATCCCTTGTATTTTCCACTGAACTTACTTCTATTAGCTTTACTATATTTCTTGTGCAACCTGTCATAGATCCCAAATGCTTCTCCCAGACTTCTTCCGATATATTTGTAGCCACTTGTTGTTGTTTCCTACCGTTGGCTTGATTAACCAGTCTCCAAAACTCACGTGCATCTTTACGTTTTGCTGCATAATTGATTTTGCTCCAGAACAGATCAAGTTCAATTTTTGTTTGTATCCATACCTCTTTTTTATAGAGTGACCTCAGTTTTGGTAATATCTCACTCCTGACATTGGAAGATGCTTGATTTCTTAGGACCCTCAGGGCATTGTTTAATTTCCTTTTCGCTATCCTAAGTTGAACAGTCATTTTTTTGGGAAAAGTTGTAGCCGTTATTAGCAGGCCTTTTGAAAGCACAGCATTTTTCTTGTTGTTCGATATTTTGTATATTATTTACTGTCCAGTTTAACCTTCTATAGTTCAGACCAATAGGCTCCCCTAACTCAGGGGCGCTTTGTTCGTGTCAGGTAATATGTAGATTGAGGCTGATCATTTGTGGCTGGTGATCACTTTCCAGCCGATTTCCCAGATTATAGCTTATTATTGATTGGTATAATCAGAGGGACACTAAGGTGTAATCAATAACAGCTTAAGTTTTACCGCGAAATGGGTCACCTGAGCTGGAACGTCTGGATCCACTTGGCATTCAAAACTCAAAGGCTGTGATGCTCCAGATTTCTCACTGTTTCTTTGCCCATTCTGTCAGATCGTTGTTTAATTGCATTGGTTGCCGGGATATGCCAAATTTGATCAACCACCTCCAATTGATCCCTAGGCGCCACCTGGAAGAAATTCATGTTAAAATCCCCTGTCAAGATGATCCAAGGAACTGGATTTGTCATGCTTAGTGTTGACAATAGGCTCAATATTTTATCTATTGTTTCTTTTTCTTGCTGCCAAGGGGATGTATATCTACATTTATTATCATCACCTGTGCTAAGAGGCCAGACCTTAATTGCTTCAATGTTCGTATGGTCAATTTCCACTTCTTCGATCTTTAATTTTAAAGCCACTGTCCTCAAAGAAATGTTTTTTACCTGTCAGTATCTTAAGTCTTTGTCTGTCCTGATATTCAAGGTACTTGAGAGCCAGGACCAGCCCGACTTCGAGTAAAGAGTTTTGCTCCCCTTGTCTTCCATGTGGTTATCTGCCTGAAGGGTTATATTGTCCCTTAAAGGGGTAATTGAGCTACTCCTTGCCCCTTTCAAGATTGTCATTATACCCGATTTCTTATTTTTATTACCCATTTGCGGGCTTTTCATTAGTTTCTGTATTACCTACCTCTTGCTTCATCATATCTCCTAAACAGATTTTCTCTACCCTTCGGTTTTAGAAACTGGGGATAGGGTTCCTCCTTTTCCCTTGTCATCTCAATACCCCAGGTTTCAAACTTCTCTTTTTACACCCATAGTTGGTCCGCCACCTCAGCAGTCGCCCATGTGATTATTGTCGATTCCTCACCTCCCCACATCGGGTTACTCACAAATGTAACTGAATGGACTCTATGTGTTGTAAAGCCTCTATTTCCTTGGTCATTTGAATCATAGACCCTCTATTTATTCGATCAAAGTGACCCCTAGATATATTTTTTGGTTCAAATATAATTTTACAATGAATACTAGCCGAGCTGTGCCAAATTGACCTGTCTTTTTGACCCTGCTGAATCATGCAGACAATTTCATGCTGAATATTCTTAACCTGCCCTGTTTCATTTTGGTCGATCTTTCCCAATTGACGTTCTTCCTGCGGTCGTTGCCGCTGCTCCGTTTGGGGCTCATAATAATTCCTTAGTGATTGTTCACATACTTGTTGAATTCTGTTCACCTTTACATCTTTCTCCTCCCAGCCTTTCTCTACTTCCGGAGCTTTGAGTAATGTTTCCAAGGGCTCCTCCATCTTAACTGTTTTAATTTGGTTCATCTTTTACTGTTTTGGCCTGGTCTAATCCCTGTTGGTTCTCTTCCAGTTGTCCCTCCTTTCTCTTCATCCTTTTCCGTTTCGTGCTAGCTGGTATATTCTCATTTTCCTTCTCTACATTATTTTTCCTTACCTTGCCATTACTCTTTTCTTGTTCTGAAGGTGCCACTTGTTTTCCTAATTTTGAGTAAAATATAGGATACACCTTCCCTTGGAGACCTGGACTCTTCTCCACCTCTTTTTTATTGTGGCTTTTCCTAAGTCTTTTTCTCTCACTCTTTGAGAGCTTAAATATCTTGACTGCTTCCCCTTGTGCTTATGGCTCTAGGCCCATTCCTATCTGGTATGCTAGACGATGAATGATCACTTAAAAGCTTTTCATGTACGCAATGGGTCTGTCTAAGTTTTTTTCTAGATAACTCCCCTGTATTATGTCTATGTTGTTCCTCAGCTGTGTCTTCTCCAAACTTGAAATTTCTCCCCCAAGGCTCCCCTTCACCAGTTCGCTGACTCAGGCAGGTTTATTTCCCTTTACTTTCTCATTGCTGTTATCTCTTTGAACCACTGGGCTCATCCATTCTTTAGCAGATTGTAATTGCCCCTTTCTTTCTGCCAGAACCTGTTCCAGCATCCCGGGCAACGAGGACTGTTTCTCCAATACTGGGCTACATTCACAAGTATTCTCTGGCAATACCTCCACGTGCGCTTCTGCATGCGCCCTTAGGATCAGCTAAGTTAATGCACCAATTTTTGTATAAATCATTGTAATATATAACGCCATTGTATTTAAAAGTTCCACCTGGATATCCAATTTACTTGATTGATATGTCAATGCATTGACCACTGATTGAAATGAATTAAGTAAAATCCCCCAAGTGTTGTTATTCATGCTTTTTCCCCCCAATGATTCTCTACTTGGAGATCCAACTTGCATATCATCAGCCGGAGAGCCCATTACAGTGGACCCAACAATTTGAGCCCCTGGTAGTCCATTTACCTCAACCCTGTCCTCTCTCTGTGGTAACTCATGTTTAATTTCTGATTGAGCTTCTATTTTTACTGGTGTTATATTATCTCCAATGTCATCATATCTCTGAAATTGGTCATGGGGTGGTTCACGAATTAGATCGCCCAATGATTCATATACTTTTTCTGGAGGCACCTCTTTCACCACAGATACTGTTTAATACCCCCAACAATGTCCAATACCTCCGTTAACTCCATTTCCAATTTTAATTTCCGAACAGGATCTATTCCTTCTAAGTCGTCTAATTCGTCCAAATTAACCATATATACCATCTCGTTGTCTACTTGTTGGTGCACCTCAACTTGAATCTGGATTTCTTTTACCAAACAAGTCTGAGTCATTAGTTCCTTATACACTACATGCGCCTTACTACTATTAGGCAGCTTCAAGTTCCTTTGTGGATCGCAGTTAATGCCTACTTCCTGAATGACTGGCGACCCCCCTTGCTGGGCCACTATAACAGAATTTTCCTTCTCATGTAGCTGGTCACTACTTAGATGCCAGGTTTCCCAGTTAAATAAGGGTTTTTTAACTTTTCTTTTTATGTTTAACCCCCCCCCCCCCATGGGAGAGCAAGATTTCAATTCCTCTTTTTTGCTCATGATTTTACTGGGGCAAATTTGGAAAACCACGTTGCCTGTCGTTGAATCAGGCTTTGTAGCTCTCTATTATGCAAGTCTTTTCGATATGTGAGCAGTACATCAACGGGGGTTCTTCAAAAAGTCTGTCTTCCCTACCCTTTTTATTTTTTCACAATTTGTAGTTCTATCAAGGCACTGTGCTATTATACCTGTCTCCTCCATGCCAGACTTCTCCATTAACCCCTTGGATGCTCATGACAAGGTCAGCTTGTCATGAAACACGGTTGAGCTGTGCTTATGACGAGTTGACCTTGTCATGAACAGTGCTAATAATGAATCTGCAGCCCAGGACGGGAAAACCCCCTAGCAGCCAAGGTGTTAAAGTCCCCTTTGCAACATAGTTGATATCATTGTCCTCGTCAGCAGAAGCAGACCTGATTTGCAATTTTTGCTTCTTCCGTACTACCTCCCGTGCTCCTCTTATTCTTCCTGAGCACATTACTTTATTTGAACGTCTTATACTGCTACCCTCCTTCCCTCTGAATGTTGACAGGGTGTTCAGCTGTTGCTGATAGCAGGTGCAGTGCTCAGGATTTCGCCGCTCTCCTCCATTCACCTCCACACCTCTCCTTATTCCTTGTTCCTCCTTATCTCCGCTTACTTCTGCTGTTACTGTGTACTGTGAACAAAGTGCTATAAGTACTATAAGCTATACGCCCGGCGCTGGGTGATGAGAAGGCAAGGTGTAGTTCTTTTGGGGCTGGAGCGGGTTCACCATGCTCACCACGCTCACTTCAAATTTCCTCTTGCTCAGCGTGTAGATTCATGCTCCAACTCTCACCTCACACCCTTGCTTCCTCTGTATACTGGCCCGATGAACAGATGCTGATGTTGATGCTAATGCTGGGGTCGAGATCCGGAGCACACACTCACACCCCTTGATAACCCTGCCACTCCGCTGCTCAATGTTTGACACTCAACTGTCTAGAGCATGGGTCACTGCCCTCCAACTACAACCGCTGCTGCATTCGCTGCTTTTGCCGCTGCAGTTACAGAGAGTATGACAGGTTGTTGTAAGAAGGTATATATTTTGTTCATTGTACGTATTCTTGTAGATTCTATTATAACCCTGTCCTGAGGAGGCCAAGATTGGTTGGAAGGCCGAAACGCGACCCGTCAACACTTTCCATAAAGAGGAGTCTGATCTAATCTTTTAAATCAAAGTGGAATTATATTCATTGACACATTCCTTACATTAGGGCTCTATATCTTTTTTTGAAACGATTGTGTCTGACTACCTCGATGTGTACTTCCTAGAATGAATAGGAGGGCACTTAGGTTTTGCTTTAACTTTTTCTGGGTGAAAAAATAATTTTCTTGTTATTACGTGTTTTCTGTACAAATCTTGTTTATTTGTTTCTCTTTGTTGTATATATCTGTGTACATATGTATGTATAATTTTGTATAATGTAAATTTGAAATCTACGGAAATTAAGTGGATAATAATTCCCTGTGATTACGATAAATAAAATATGTAATCACGTCTTCAAATAATCGTGATGGTATCTATATTTATATTATAGTAGATGAGTGGACAGTGTCCCTAATATAGGAGATTTAACAGTCCCCTATTATTTAATTATTTAGATATCTATTCCTCCTTTTCCATCCATTTAGTTTGGTCACAGGGGGAAGTAAGGCAAATCTAGGCAAAACGGGAGGAAGGAAGGCCACATCGGGCCGATGCCACCAAGTGCAGCCCACCTTAAGATCTCAAGATCTAGCACATGATTTATTGCTCTCCCCAACCTCACACCAGCCTCGGACCTTACGCCAGTCGACTGGCCCTGGTGCCCCTGTACCTTCCTTCAGTCCTCCCACCATCTACCGCCTGCCATCAGCCGCCTTCTGTCCAAGCTGCTGGACCGCTGGACTGGAGCCGCCAAGAACCGCCTCTCTCCCAGCTCGATCTTCCCCTGCCGCTCCTCGAAAAACCTGAAGGATGGTACCTGATTCTGTGTAGTTGATGTGGCATGTCTCTGTCCAGGGAGGGAGGCTCGGGAGGGGGTCTCTTGGGGGTGGCGGTGGTGGGTGTAGTGGTCCTCTTGGGTGTCTGGGCTTCATAATCAGTGGCTCCATGGCATATGTTGTTCTTCAGGCGTGGCTCTGGACTTGGCTCCCGTTTGAGGAGGAGGCTGTGGTCCATCTTTACAACAGGTCAGAGGAGGTGTTAGTTTCCTGCTGATAACGCGCCTTATCGCATGTTTTGTGATCTTATCACCGATCTGGCTGGTCGTTGAGAATGGTGGGGAGTAGTGTTGTTGTGGCTTTTATGATCGGGAACCCCTACTCTGCATCTCATTAGCGAGGTCATCTGTGGGGAAAGTTTTTGCGGCTGATATGGTGGTTAAACTATTACTATTGGCTGTTAGCACCAGCTTGTGAATGGGGTGATAAATTTATTGCAACTTTGGCTGCGATAAAGTGTGGTTAACTCAGCAATAGCTCCTTGAGAATATGCCCCTCAGTTTCCTGAGGCTAAGCCAACCTGAAAGATTGTACCATTTTTTATGGAGAATGTATGCATTACCGTATGAATACCAGACAGACAGAGCTTGTAGTTTGTTACTCAGAATGATAATAATTGAAAGAGTAATTGCCTTTACTATGACAGGTAATGAGGCTCTAAACCGGCAGAGATGTCACCAGTAACCAACCTATAATGGTACTTTACCATAGAAAGTTAAAATAATCAGTGCCCACAACATTAACCTTGGATACAAGTATTCTAATCATTGTAACCCGGGCTGGGCATTTTTTTATGATCAACATATTAACATAACTGGTAAATGTAAACTTTTTCATGATTTGGGATTCCAATATATTTATACGAGAAGGTTGAAACATCATGGGTCACCAAACAAACAAAAGGAGCTCTCTGATAAGTGATGTATCATTTTTATCTCATCTCCTCTTCTAAAAGAATAAATAACTGAGTACACCACCGCCTCATACAAATTCTAAGTCTACTGGCTCATTAGTCAGCATCAGAAGAATTACACTGCCTAATAATAGCGCTTAATTTGGGATCCTGGAAGTGACCTGTGATGTTCAGATCAACCCTACATCATAGTTTTAATGTAAAAGCGTCCCGGATACGTTTCTAAAAGCAAAATATACCCTCTGGCCAACCAAATGAAGGGCCTCAGGGATATCTGGTGCATAATTTAATTCCAGCCTCCTGCACAATCTGTCTCATAAACTGCCTCACACATGGAGAACATTACTATGCAGATATGCACCTAAGTAAAGTGCTGGTTCCACGAAACATTCCTGATGGATCTATAAGAGGCATCCTTCTAATCATCACACGCAAACAAAAATGTACAAAGTATGCATTGCTGTAACATAACTCCAATAATGGACAGACGGTGGACTGGAAACGGCTAGCTGACACCACCACCCATGCAGCACTGCCCATATATCTTTAGCAAGAAGAACATACATTGTACGAGTTATTTATTGCCTCTAACGTAGTCTTTCCATAAAAGAAAAACACTGAAAGAGACTTGAAAACATTTCTCAGCGTCATCCTTTTCAGACTTCAAATTCCTCTGCATGAAATATCATTCAATTTCCTTTATTAGGTTATTGGTTTCAGGTAGGAAAGCGGCAGCGGGAATTCCACGGTCACCTCTGCTCCTTGCATCTGCAGAAACCCCAACAACAAGGTGGAAGAAACACGCCAGCAAACATCCTCGACTGATCTCGCTCAAGCTATCAGGACATAAGACTTTAAATGCACTCCCAGTTTGTCAATCCATGACCTGCAGTTAGGAGGTGAACTCTCCCTTCTCAGGGCTTCCTCGAGCGCTTTCTTCTACAGTGCTTTCCGTGCAGTGTGCTCCCTACGAAGCGTTGTCTTACAAGAATCAAGGTCAACCCTGTATGCCAGCTCAGCTAGAAACCTGGGTGTGTGTATACGAGTAGGAACAGGGGTCCACTCTGGCCTCATTTGGCAAAATACTCGCGTTTTTTAGACAAATAACTTGCCCAGCACAGGCAGTATAGATCATGAACTAGAAAACTAGCCCCTTCACTCAGGAAATCGTTTAAGCAAGCCCTTGCAGGATATACAATGATCACAAAGTGATGAAAGATGCTCAGAGTCCCCAGTGGAATGAAACAATAACCGTGAATATGCAAATGACTAAGATCAGAATATTAAAGCTGGTTATAAGGTTAAACTACCACAGCTCAGTCTATCATTCAATGTGAGGTGGCGTAGTCAGTTTGCCCTAGTGTAAACGACGTTTCGACCTTGTCAATTACTTAAATCGGTGAGAGTCTCCAGTTCATAAGCTCCCAATGAGGCTGTGTATATCAGTATCTAAAAGGACTGCAACCAGCACTGATGCCTAGGCCAATGAGTTAGGCCCCACCTACAAAGGCACACAGAGAAATTTCTCTCCTGGATGTGAACCCGCTCACTCAGGAGAGCTAAAATGCAATGCAGCCTTGTTATTGTTCTGAACGCCATAACACAGTGCTCAGCCAGGGGCTGGAGGGGAGGGCGTGTTCTCCACTCAGGCTGTAATGCAGTCTGCACGGAGAACATGCTATGTGCGCATGACTGTTTGGCTGGCCATGGAGGGCTGGCCAATCATTCATGCTCACATACGGAGTGCAAAGCTCTCCTCCCCCTGCTCTGAGAGCAGCCCCGCCCCACAAAGACGCAGTGACAGGAAAAAATCAAATGATAATACCTTTGAGTTAATATCATTTTATTTACCCATTTTTTACACTGCATAAAGCAGCGGTGCTGCTGTGTGCACCGCATAGTCTGAGTGTATTTCCAAGACGGTTAATTGGCCAAGGATGGCCAAGTGCCAAATCGAGTTGACATTATTTTTCTCTTTAGATGTACCGAGAATGTTGTTGTGCTTACATGCGTAATCGGTTTCAGTGTAGGGTATGTTTGAAGGACCATCCAGGTGTGTGCATGACTGGTAAGTCTGTATCTATCATCTAAGAGTGAGTGCATTTTGGCAACTTATTTATCAACACGCAAAATACTCGGAAAGGGCGGTTCCAATTCCAAAGTTTTGTTGTACTTGCTGCTTCCAGCGATGATCGCAGAAATTTCCAGTGGTTGGAGTGAGGTTCTGCTTTCTGGGCGTGCCATATGGAGGTATTTAATAGACTTGTTTGGTTTGACCAGAGTTTTTACCATGTTTTTATTGTAGAGTATCTTCTACCTAGGGCTAGTTGTGTAAGACCTAATTCCAAATGACCTTCTGCTTGAAAAGTTTTCTGTGAAAGTCAAAATACTCTTTTATATGTGTTGGTTTGTAGTCTGTCCAAAAGTGATGCATCTTTTCCATGCAAGGCCACACTTGCATTTGTCACTATTGGCAGCAGTTTAGCCGCTATGACCGTCAATAGTGGTTTAAAAGAAGGACCATCAAGCTTTTTTGCCAGTGAACAGAACGGATTGATCAAGCTGTTTCCTTTCTTTATCATATATTGTTTGTGCCTCTGAAAGTTCAATCTTGATTGTGAGGTGTGGGCCTGGTCATGTCCTAATAGACATTGTTTTAGTTTATGTTGTTACTCGTAACATAATATGCTAGCTCACTAAGTACTCTTTGAAGGTCCACCTTTGTTTGGCTGAGTGAGACTATATCATCTGCACTAGAAAGATGTGTCATGTTATTGTGCCCAATGGCAGAGGGTGTGGATTTATTTGATAAGGCTTGGGGAAAGATCCTCCGTAAACTGGGCTAAAATACAGCCTTACTTGAGGCCTACTTCAGCGATTATTCTCCTTGATAGTCTTGATCCATCAGCTAGTTTAACTTGGATCCAAGTATGCGTGTATAGCTGCATAATGGCTCTAAGTATTCTGTATGGAAGTCCCCAAATCCTTAATCCCCAATCTACTCGGTCAAAGGCTGATTTGAAGTCTATGAAGCATAGATGTAATTGTTTCCGCAAATGCTTACACTTGTCTGATTGCTGAAATGTTCATGGTTGTTCCAAACCCTCTGTGGAACCATGTCTGGTTGAATGGGATTAATTTGTTGTTGTTTGACCATTCAACCAGCTTGTCCAGGATTAGCGATGCTTAATATTTAGTTTCAGAGCCTATAAGAGCTATCAGCCTGTAATTACGCAGGCCAGACTGGGCTCCACCCTTAAAGATGAGATTTATTGTTGACCCTCTCAAGATTCTGGGGATTGTACCCATTATTCTGACCTCTTTGTATAGTCCCAACAGAGGGTTTCCCTAGAATTCCTGATTAGATTTTAAAATGACCTGCGGAATGCCATTTGGCCCTGGAGTGCCATCCCTTCACCTTGCCTTTCTTACTTTTACAACCCTTCTGTTGAGTAATACTGGTTAGCCTGCCCCAGTAAACAGTCCTGCCCGATGCAGGAGTTACTTGTATCTGTTAATGTGAGGATTGAAAAGGATTTCATAATGTTATCCACTGCATTATTGCTGTTGCTCATCTCTAGATTATCTGGGTGCGTACCTTTGTTAAATGTCTTGGTTAAATGAACAGTTCAAGCTGCCTCAGGTGCACCAGGAAAGTCTTATTTATCGTGAGGATCTTGCAATACCATTCCCTGTTTCCCAAAAGGCTCTACTCTTAGTTTGCTTAGCGCTAAAAAGAAGCTTTGTCCAGACTACATCCAGCTGGGTTTTAACCCCTTCGCTGCGGAGGCAATTCCGCCGCTGCGCTAGAGGGGGGCGAGCGGCGCTCGCATGCTCGTGACGGAGCCGCTCCGTCACGAGCCGCGGTTGCGCTGTGCTCATGACGGGGCGGTTCCATCATGGCCCGCCCGCTCAATAGCACGCGCCGCGCAGGCGCGAAATCAGCACCGCGCAGGCGTGGCGGCAGGGCCATGACGGAACCGCTCCGTCATGAGCACAGCGCAACCGCTGCTCATGACGGAGCGGCTCCGTCATGAGCATGGAACCGGTTAAGGTCCTCCTACATAGGTTTTTTAAAATATTTTTTCCCATACTGGTTTAGAAGCTGTTTGAATGGGCTGAGTTTGTTGTAGAGTATCAAAGGGTCAAATGGTAGGATTGTATTATGTTAATAATTTTTTGGGAGTAGTATGAATTTTAGTAATGGATTTCTTTAGTATATTCTTTATTTAATAAGCATATTGCATAATTTAAATATTCATTTAATGTAATAATGCATTTTTATATAAATTTTATTTTTAAATTACTTTAGTTATTAGTACATTTTTTAACTGATTTAGATATATATTTAATGTACTTGTAAGAATTGCAATTCTTTTACTTTTTGAAAGTCTTTTTTTAATTTTTTTATTATGTTGACATATATAAGTAATTCACTGAAAAACCCAAAAGTTAAAGTAGCATCATAGTTAGTTGAACTTGTCAGTGGCAAGATTGACATTTTGAAATAAAAAAAAACACAGAAATTCACAACTTATTGTTGGCAACGCTAACTATAACTTGCGATGCTGGCATACACTGCTTGAGACCTCAGATATGACATCACTCATGACGTGTTCTATGAAATCATTCTTGACATCGATGATGACATGTAGAGCCTGTGTCCAGCTAATGGGTGTAAGTGTTCACAAAACACATATGCTCCTAATGCATTATTGGTGTGTAGAGGTATTTAGCATGGTATAAATCTTTGCATTGAATAGTTATTCTAGGTGCAGGTGACAGCATGCTCCAAGCAATTAGTTTGGTACTACAGAAAAAGTTTCCAACAAGGCAAAGATCTACATACTACATACTAAGTATTTTTAAGTTACCTTGAGTTATTAGACAAAATCATCCCAAGATGACAATTGCTACTTCGCAGAAGACTGTGTGCACCAAATACTAACCTCTATACATGTGCTTGTTTTGCCTCGGAACATCTGTAAAGTGTTCATCACCTTATGAAGGCTGCACGCAGTGGCGGTGCGCCCATTAGGACGCTGGGGCATTGACCCACAAGCTGCGCCGCCCCGCTGATTCCAGAGGCGAGGCAATCATTTAGGAGAGGCTCAGCCGAGCTTCCTCAGCCGATCTGTCTGAAGGTGGTGGGCGGGGCAGCCAGCAGGTTGACTCCCGGCGTCATGCTGACTGACATGTCAATGTCAGACTCAGCAGACCAGGGTGTGGCGCGGAGTGCAGAGCAGGCAGCAGTGCGCATGTTGGGTATAGGTCGGAGAATTTTTCCGACCAGCCCAGTCATGCACACTAGTGTTTGCTGTGGCTGGCGGCTGCGCATTAGGAGAGCGAGGGTTGATCAATGCCGCAGCCCTTGGTCTCCTAATGGGCTGAGAGTATCCCTGCTAAGCCAATCCTGGCGCTGCAGGAGCAGCATCTGTATTGGCTGAGAGGGGTTGTCACACTCGAGCCAGCAGCATCAGGATTGGTGTATAGTTGCCCCTTGCGGGCAACACTGGTACACTCTGGGCCGGGACTGCAGCATGCATTAAGGCGGCAGGCAGCGTTGGGGCATAAAGATTAAACCAAGACCTCAGAGGAGATGAAAGGAGAGTGAATGTCAAGGAGGAGACAAAAGGGACAGACTGCGAGCTTGACTAGCTGTGAAGATGTGTGTCATGCCTCCTCTCTTTGTGTTTGTGGTAAGGCTGCTGCTGCTGCCAGGCACCAGCACAGAGCCAAAGAGAGCAGTACCTGTCCAGGTAAGATAATTTCTGTCAGCGTTTTAAGTCTGTGAGTCGGCTCGTGCTGCCAACCCAACACTGGAATTTCTCAAAACCCTTAAATAACATGTCTGGTATTGTCATCCATCCATGTTTTAGGAAAAGGAAGATCAAAATTGCACCGGATTTTGTGCCTGTTGTACTCACTCTAGTACAACAGGCACAAAACCCGGTGCAATTTTGTTCTTCCTTTTCCTAAAACATTGTTTCCTTGCTAGGGTTCATCCCATTAGGCAGGGGCCCCCTTCTTTCTAAACTATTATCATCCATCCATCCACATTAATATTGGTACGGTGCTTATATCATTAATTTGGATTTTTTTACAGCTGAGGCTGCTTTTTTAGGATTCGATTTTGCCACATGCAAATTTACGCACTGATCTTCGTTGCCTGTTGCCTAGCCTCTAATCTATTTTGCTGGATCTATTTGAAAGGCCGCATTGCCAATGTAGATAAATGCACCATTTATGGTTTCTGTTGTCTCTCCCTCGACCTTCAGCAGTCATAAGTTTTGCATCAAAAGTTGGAGAGAGGAGTGATGTGGGTGAGTGAGCGCGCTCGGGGGTTGGAGTGGGTCACCGCATCGCACCTTGTAGACCCTTTACACTATACTCTGCTAGTATATTCCATGCATGCACTTCTATCTCCATAGTCCATACTCTCTCTGTCTTGTCTATTACACCCGTAGAGACACTCGTACGCCTCACCACTTTAAAATGTCACCAGCAGCCTCAGGCTGCAGGCGGTATGATCTTTAGCACCTTCAGACCTTGGTCATTCTATTTGAATAGTCACTCTTAGGGCACGTTTTGCATTGACTGTAAACTGTGTTTAGTATATACTTTTTCATACTGATTGACATATTTCTTATGAGACTTTCACTGTCTGCAAATGGTGTGATACAGAGCAAACCCTCTCCATGGTGTAAACCCTGTTAACAGTAACCACTTTTCTACTCATATCCACTTCATTTCTTATTGTTGGTTCAGTGACTGTCAGGGGTTTGATACAGATAATGAGTGTCCATAGTAGGTTGGTTGTTAATTAACAGGGCTTGAGTATCTGGTGGAACTTGGCTGTCCCTGAAGAGTTGAATACAGATTGACCACCATGTGCAGGATAGGTTATCTTTTCATCTGCCCTGGGAACCCCATTCCCCAGGGCCACTTATTTAAAGAAGTGGGAGGGGGGCAACATGTCCTCTCTCCCTTAGCCTTGTTAGACCCTGGGGACCCCATTTTCTATGGCCACTCTATTAAATAAAGGGGAGGGGGCTGTGCATGGCAGCCCTCTCTGGGCCGTTTTTAGCCCCAGTCCACCCACCTCCTAGGGTCTAGCATTTATATGAGGGGGAAGAGTCATGCAGCATCTCTGAGAATCCCTTTGGTCATGCGGGCGATATGTATGAGTATGGTTACTGGTATGATAACTCTGTGGTAGATATTCCCCCAAGCTTCTCCCTTTTCAATATGTAATAGAAGGTTAAAGTGTCAGATCAGTGCCTATTACAGTAGCCTTTCTCAGGATGCCCCAAATGCTTATCAATGTAGGAAGCTGGCTCTGTATATACTATACCAGAGTAAGGTATAGTGTGCACAGAGTCCAGTGGAACCCCAAAGGTAGGCAGAGATAAATGTAGATTGCAACTTACTCTCTTTTTGTGGTTGTGTTGGCGAGCAGAGGGTAGTGTTAGGCATTTAGTGTACCAACTCAGGCAAGAACTGATGTCACACACTCAAAGACTGAACTCAGGATTTGCACGAGCGCACAAAAACAAGATGGCCACCGCGATGAAAGCTCCACATTTTGGAGCCATTTTTAAAGCCGAATTTCAGCTTTTTGCATTATTTTATACCTCTAAATACTGCTGGCAGTCCTGTGAAGTCTACCTGCAGCTGTATGGGCGTTTTCCTGGTGCTGAAGTCGTCAAGTCAAGTATGCTGCTTCCTCTGGTGGCTGCTTGGAGCTCCTCATCAGGTACTGCCCAGATTTCCTGTCATGGAGGCGGAGCAAGCTCTCAGGAAAGGGCCTGGCTTTGGCCTATCCTCTCCCACAGACCATTTTAGCTGCTGCAGCTGCCTTATTTGCTGCATTTTTCTGCATTTGTCTTCTTTATGTGTGCTTTACAGTTATATATTTCTTCATTTTATTCAAATTACGAAAATGGTGAGTAAAAATGCACAAAATCCCAATAATAAAAGGAAAAAACAGATTTCTCCTCCTATTAAGTCTAAAGTGGTGGAATCAAGTGAACCTTCCTTGTCCTTAATTCTCGATAAACTTCATGCTCTACATGCCAACACTGATAATATTGCATCAGAAATAAAAAAAATCTGCGCAAAGAAATGTCTAGCATGTCGATGAGGGTCTCGGATAACTCCATTAAAATACAGGATAACAAGGTTAAAATCAACGCCTTTTTACCTCTTGTGGCTAAAATCTACCCTATGTCTGCTCAATTGTTAGATATGGAAATTGTAACAGACAATACAATCTACGTATTTTTAATTTGCCAGAAGATCTTGAAGGCTCAAATTGCAGATTATATCTGGAGAATTTGATTCCTGGTCTTTTGAATGTTACATTTCCAGAGACATTTGAAATAGATAAAGTGCATAGGATTCCATCCCATTGCAATCCTCATCATCCCAAGGCACGACAAACGATTATTAAGGTTCTTCATCATCATCATTTGGTTTTGATAAGGAAAGTAGCACGTGAAATTTCATCTTTAATGTTAAATGGCAATAACAGATGTATCCACCAAGACTTCGCCAAAGAGACTGTTAAGATTTGCAAGGAATTCTCTGATTTACATCCTCAACTGCGTAGTCTTGGATTTAAGCATGGCTTATTTGATCCTTCAAAGATGGGCTTCTGGAGAGATCATTTTTTTAAGACTTCCAACGCCCTGAAGATGTAAAATTGTTTCTGGAACAGCAGTCACATCATTCGCAGGATTCTATGGATACGCATGACTCTGCTACTTGAATAATATTTTAGCTGATATTTCTGACAAATTTTGTCATTCTCTAAAAGCTGGTCTCCAACGGTTTGGTCATGCTTGTTAAGTGTGTGTCCGTTTCACACCTGTTATTGATGTTTCTCTGTGTTTGTCATTTTTGTTGTCGTCTTTGGAGTGTTATTCTCTAAGGGCCAGATGTAGGTAATCCCATTTTACCGATTCTAAAGTACCGATTTTTACCGAATCTGTTTTTCAGAATCGAAAAATGGGATGTAGGTAAAAAAATCGGAAAAATATACCGAATCGGTAGAATTCTGATATTTACCGAATCAGTAAATACCGAATCGGTAAAATTCGGAATCTCCGAAACGGTATTTACTGAATCGGTAAATACCGAATCGGTAAAATCCGAATCGGTAATACCCGTTCATGCCTATGGGCCTTCAGGCCCATAGAAATGAATGGGAAATACCAAATCTGTATTTACCGATTCGGTAAATACCGAATCGGTAAATACCGTTTCGGAGATACAAAATATAACCAATTGAGCTTGTCAACCAATCAGGTTCATCCACCACACCCCACAACAAAGTAACAGAGGAACCAACCAATCAAATGCAGGTTCCCCACCCCACAACCATGAAGTGGCCACACCCATGCAGGTGCAGAGTACCTGAACATTCTGGAGAGCTGTGAGACACTGAGCAACTGGCTGTCCTGAGCTGAGCTTAAGTGCACAATGGAATCCCAGGAGTCACAGAGGGAAGGAGCAGAGCGCAATAGAAAACTGAAATTCAGCACAGCTGAACTGCAGGTGCTGGTGGAGGAGGTTGTGAGACACCACACCCAGCTATTTGGTAAGGAGTCTCTGAATTTTGCAGAGTCTATGAAAAGAAACACCTGGCTGGGGATCCAGTCAAAGGTGAATGCCATCGGGGTCACAACCAGGGAAATTGATGACCTTAAAAAACGGTGGTATAATCTTAGGATCATAACCAAAAAGAAGCTGGCAGCACAGAAAAAAGAAGCCAGTTCCACAGGGAGAGGAAGGAGCAGGGTACCTGCCCTAACCGACCTGGAGCAGCTGGTGGAGTCCACCCTGGAGCCAGAGAATGTCCATGGGATAGGGGATGCTGACAGCTCAGCCAGAGCTGCATCAA
This sequence comes from Lissotriton vulgaris, assembly GCF_964263255.1. Lineage (NCBI taxonomy): Eukaryota > Metazoa > Chordata > Amphibia > Caudata > Salamandridae > Lissotriton > Lissotriton vulgaris. The sequence goes on along the minus strand of NW_028252864.1, from coordinate 43,935 downwards.
AACAAGGTAAGCTGAATGGACATCAATCCTCCCCCTTCCCTGTCCCCCTTCCCCAATGTGGTTGTGTGTCTCACACCCCAGTACAGGTATCAGAATTTACCAGCAATGCATCATGGGAGACGTAGTCATAGAAACATACATCACTACGTACATCACAGAAAACAGCAAGGCATGCCACACTCTACATCCATAAGCAGTTGAGGACTTTGCAATTGTGTGACTTGAATGTGATTTAATAATGACACACAGGTACACAGTGTGAGAAGTTGGCCTGGTATATAATGCTCACTAATTGTTAGTGATCACTTTGTACCATGCCAAGCAACCCTTATGATGATGGTTGTAATTTAACCTTGTAGACCAGTTATCCTAGTGGTAACGTGGACAAAGCAGTCTTAGGCTAAACTCTGAAAGGCATGTGAAGCCAGCTGTTATACCATACACAACCCCCTTGAATACCCAATGAAAGGGACACCACACAGATATATATTGAAAATATATATTGATTTATTAACTATAAAATCCCCTGGACTCTTTATAAGCACAGAAGCACAAGCGTTAAATCACAAGACAGTTTAAAATACACAAAAGTTGCACAATATGGATGAGCCCTAGGGGCCACCTAAACCATATACTAAGAAAGTGGTGTAAGAGATACCAATAGGAAAGTGAATAGGCCTAGGGCCTTGGGAATCGCTGGAGCTATTCGAGACTAGCAGTGACTAAGTCGGGAGAGGCCCACGGGACTCAGGTGCAGTGTTCAAAGTGCACGCACTTTCCAATGTAAAGTCTATGGTGCGTAAAAAGTACAAAGTTAGAAAGTTAGGAACCTTCCGAGTGACCTACGGAGCTGAAACTTAAGACACAGGCCCTTGAGATGTGTACCAATGCAGGAGCACTGGCGGAGCTGAGTTACCTCACCCACAGGAAGCGGGTGCACAGGGTCGAAGTAGTGTCGGGTTTCGTCACGCCGGTCGATGGTGCTTGGAGCTGAAGATGCTGCAGGCGGCTCGATGTGAAGAGTTCCAGTGGATCCAAGGGTGGATCTGAAGATGTGAAGACCTGAAAGCAGAGGGGACAGTGTTCAAAGTCACTAGCCAGTGACTACCGTGGAACCAGATTGGAACCAGGCGATGTCGGGTAGCTTCTTTCTGCAGCCACGTGGATACCCGGGGTCGAGGACGTCCAGGAGTCGGTCACGAGCTGTCCCACGCAGGCTTCTCGCTGTTGGCGGTGTCGGCAACTTGATCGGAGCAAACAGGCCTTGGCAAAGGCAAGCCAGGCAGAAGTTGAAAGATGCTTAACACTCTAACCAGCAAGGACATGTGATGATATCCCTAACATCTCTGCATGAGTCCTGTACTCAACCTCTGACCATAGAGAGTTCTCCAGGTCATTGCCCAACAAACATTCTACTGGGAGATCAGCACTAACCACAACTCTTTTTAGGCAAGTTACCCCTCCCCAGGAAAAGTTAACAAGTGCCAAACTATGTGTAGTAGTGACATTGCTGGCATTGGTCACCAGGTAATCATCGCCTGGCATGTATTGTCCAGGGTCCACAAAGTTAGGTGTCACCATAGTGACACTGGCACATGTGTCCCTGTAAGCTTAAGCCACTTTATTGTTGATCAAAGGCGTCTGTCTGTATTTGCCCAGATTACTGGGACTTATGTCAGGGGTCAAATCTATGTCCCCTTCACAAATCAGAACAGCCTGTGTAAGGGGTCTGACTAGGTCAGAATCTCCTTCAGTTCCCAAAGTGATACCCACTAATCCCTTGGTTTGAGGACCAGCACTGCTAACTGTACTAGTGGGTGCAGGTGCCTTAGGGGCTGCAGTGCTGGGGGCTCCACCCTTTTTACACTCACTTGTCCAGTGAGAGGTGTTCTTACAAGTTTTACACCAGGGTTTCTTCTGACCTTCTTTCTTCTTCTTCTTGGAAGTTTGGGACCCACCCTCTGTCTCAGTTTGGGGCCCTGTTGAAGACTTCTGGTCTTTAGCTTTCTGCTCCCCACCCTTCTGGTCTGTTTTCTTCTGGTCACCACCCTGGTTCTGGTTCTGGTTCTTTTGCTTAACTCTGGTTCTTACCCATTTATCTGCCCTCTTTCCCAATTCTTGGGGAGAGGTCAAATCTGAGCCAACCAAATGTTGATGCAACTGCTGGTTCTGACAATTATTTAAAATTTGTTCTCTCATCAGCAAATTATACAATCCTTCATAGTCTGTAACCTTGCTTCCCAGCAACCATCCCTCCAGAGCCTTAGTGGCACACTCAACAAATTCAGACCAGTCCTGAGTCTGTGTCTTCTGGGTATCTCTGAACATTAACCTGTACTGTTCAGTGGTTAAGCCTAACCCATCAATCAGAGCACTCTTCAGGACCAGGTAGTTTCTAGAATCCCCATCACTAACTGTGAGGAGTCTGTCTCGGCCTCTACCTTCAAAGGAGAGCCACAAGATTGCTGCCCACTGCTCCTGATGGATCTGCTGTACTCTGCAGGCTCTCTCCATTGCAGTAATCCATTTATGGATATCATCCCCAGCTTTGTAGGGGGGCACAATCTTACTCAGGTTTCTGTTATCAAAAGACCTGTCTTTATCCTTGTGGATATTGCTGCCACCAGTGGGTTCTATTACCCCACTCTCTCTAGGCTGTCTTGCTCTAGCAAGTTTCTCTTGGGCCAGGGCAATTTCTAACTCTTGTCTCTGGACTCTCAATTCAGCCTCTCTAATTTGAGATTCTCTCAATTTGGTCTCATGTTCCCTTCTCTGAGGGCTAGTCATCACCCTTCTGGAGTGACCATGAGAACCTCTAGAAGCATGGGAGTTGTCAGAGTCACCTGAGTGAGTCCTTCTCCTCCTGGGCTTCTGGTTAAGTCCACCTGGGGGTCTGAATGGGTTGTTACCTGATTCATTCCCAAGTAAGCTTAAGTTAGCCTGGTTCAGTCTACTGACCAGCACCTGACTATTTCTGTCATCATCTGACTCACTGCTTTCCACCTCCTCCTCTTCTTCCTCTTCCTCTTCCTCCTCATCTACCTGAGGAGCTCCAGTGGTGGAGGCTTCCTCATCTACCAGGATGATAGGGGCAGGGGTGTCTACAGTGTCATCCTCTGAAGGATGGCCTCCTTCAGCATTCCCTGTGGGGTTTGCCTTAGAGGGCTTTAGAGTCTCAGACTGGTCTAAGAGCTCTCTTAGGTGGTCTGTAGTAGGGGAAGGCCCTGTCTTCAGACCCCTTAAGACACAAAGCTGTCTTAATTCCTTAAAGGAAAAAATAGCAAATTTGGATGGTGCCCTTGGAGGGTCACTCTCAACAGGAGTAAGTCCACTGGACCCCTCTGCTCCAGACATTGCTCTAGTGTGGGTGGATGTGTTGCAATCTACATACACTGGTGTTTACCTACTAAACCTATCTAGTAGTTGTAGCTAGGGTGTGCTACTCCCTTTGCTCTACAACAACTAAGTTCAGTAGAACTTAAGTATACTAGTCTTGTTTTATATGTACCTAGCAGGTACCTGTATGATCTTTCAAATGATAATCTCAAAGATTGTAATGGTAAAACAACAGCAAGCTCAGATCCCAATCCGCTGCTCACCAATGTGAGAAGTTGGCCTGGTATATAATGCTCACTAATTCTTAGTGATCACTTTGTACCATGCCAAGCAACCCTTATGATGATGGTTGTAATTCAACCTTGTAGACCAGTTATCCTAGTGGTAACGTGGACAAAGCAGTCTTAGGCTAAACTCTGAAAGGCATGTGAAGCCAGCTGTTATACCATACACAACCCCCTTGAATACCAAATGAAAGGGACACCACACAGATATATATTGAAAATATATATTGATTTATTAACTATAAAATCCCCTGGACTCTTTATGAGCACAGAAGCACAAGCGTTAAATCACAAGACAGTTTAAAATACACAAAAGTTGCACAATATGGATGAGCCCTAGGGGCCACCTAAACCATATACTAAGAAAGTGGTATAAGAGATACCAATAGGAAAGTGAATAGGCCTAGGGCCTTGGGAATCGCTGGAGCTATTCGAGACTAGCAGTGACTAAGTCGGGAGAGGCCCACGGGACTCGGGTGCAGTGTTCAAAGTGCACGCACTTTCCAATGTAAAGTCTATGGTGCGTAAAAAGTACAAAGTTAGAAAGTTAGGAACCTTCCGAGTGACCTACGGAGCTGAAACTTAAGACACAGGCCCTTGAGATGTGTACCAATGCAGGAGCACTGGCGGAGCTGAGTTACCTCACCCACAGGAAGCGGGTGCACAGGGTCGAAGTAGTGTCGGGTTTTGTCACGCCGGTTGATGGTGCTTGGAGCTGAAGATGCTGCAGGCGGCTCGATGTGAAGAGTTCCGGTGGATCCAAGGGTGGATCTGAAGATGTGAAGACCTGAAAGCAGAGGGGACAGTGTTCAAAGTCACTAGCCAGTGACTACCGTGGAACCAGATTGGAACCAGGCGATGTCGGGTGCAAACAGGCGTTGTCGGGTAGCTTCTTTCTGCAGCCACGTGGATACCCAGGGTCGAGGACGTCCAGGAGTCGGTCACGAGCTGTCCCACGCAGGCTTCTCGCTGTTGGCGGTGTCGGCAACTTGATCGAAGCAAACAGGCCTTGGCAAAGGCAAGCCAGGCAGAAGTTGAAAGATGCTTACCACTCGGACCAGCAAGGTCAGAGCGGGTGCTCCTTTTTACAGGAGCTGGGGTAGGTCTGGAGCAACCAGACCTGCTGTGTAAATTGTCGGTTTCGTTGCCAAGATGGCCGCTGACCACGTGGCTAGTGGCCGGGATGGCGCGTCGAGTGGCACAATGCAAAAGGGCCCCACGCAGATCGTGGAGATGCTGGAGGGCTGATCTTCGGTGCAAGGGCTGCTCGGTGGTGGGGGTTCTCAGTCCCCAAAGCACAACGTCGAGGATGCCTCAGAAGCTGCGCAGTCAGCTTTTCGAGTGTCTTCCAAGAGGTCCGGTCCCACGTCACTCGGTGCCTCCACGGGTCCCTTCTTTGCAGGGACTGTGGATCGGGCTCTGAGAGGTCTGGGAGTCTGGTTCTTGTCGGGCTCTGGGCTCGGGCTCCGGCGGGAGGCGGCGGCAAAGCAGACGTCGAGTTGCTGGTTGGTACCTGTGTTCACAGGGTGGCCACTCCTAGGCCACAAGGGAGATTCTCTTCAGTCTTCTGTGCAGCAGAATGTCGAAGTCCAGTCTTCTTCTTCGTGTAAAGTTGATTCAGGATGATCTGCTGTGCAATGGCACTGCTCCCCCTCTTATTCCCAATCTGAGGGGTGGATCACCTACTAGGTCCCTCCCTGTGGTGGCAGCATCCATTTTGTGATGCTGAGGCTCTGTTTAACTTTAACCGGGGTTAAGGCTACACACATGTCGTGTCCCTCTAGAAGGGTGGAATGCTATCCCCGTCGCCAGAATTGGCGAGGGGATAGTATTCCAATTCGTATGACACCTTACTCGACATGTTTTGATAAAGCCAAACCAAAGATAGCAAATAACCGCGAGGATTATAATGCACTTAAGAGTATATGGTATGGCAATATCCCGGAACAGCTTAGGGAGGGGTCCCCGACAGCTGCAGACAGGCTCAGCTCATGCTAGAGCACCATCTCACATATTTCCAAGCACTCTGCCTCCAGGATTGATGAGGCCTTCCATAGGAGTGGCTGATAGGAACATATGTGTCCAGTTTTAGGGTTAGGCACAGGCATACTGCACCTAAGTAAGAGGTGATTACACCAACTTACCCCAGCTGAGTGATCAGCCAGTTGTGTCAAATATGGAGGCCAGGCCAGGGGTGGCATAATACATGCTGCAGCCCCTGGTAGGCCTTGGATACACCTATGCCCTGGGTACCTAGGGTACACTACTACAGGGGCTCATAAGGTGAACCAGTTCCAATTCGTAATGCACCTAAAGTGCATTGGCAGTAGTTTAGAGAGAGAACAGCAGGCTGTGGGTCTGATTAGCAGGCCCACAGCCACATTAAGTCAGAAACCAGTGAAGCAAAAAGTAAAAATTTGGGGTGACCATAGGATAGCAGACCCTACTCTCCTACACACAGCATCACTGAGCCAATGTCCATATCTGTCCACAGGAGAGTCATCGCGCAGGACAGCGCAGGAAAGGGAGAAGAGGGCACCCCAAACCGAAAGGAGTGAGGATGCAGGCACAAGTGCAGGGCAAAGTACTGAGCCTCCACCCGCACCCACAGCATAGGCAGCATGAAAACCAGAGCGACCCACCACAACACAGCCTTGTTCACCTCTGCTGTACGACTCACCACAGCTGAACCCACCAGATTCCTCAAACTGGTAAGGCCAAGGAGGCAGGATGTGCCCCCTCTCAGAATCTTGGAGATGTCCGATGAAGATGAGAGGAAGGGTGACACCCAAACGGCTACACCATAACCAAACAACGCTGGGCAGCAGTCCGCATCTGAAGGCGTGCTTACCGGTGCCACACGCCATAGGGTACGGGAAAGGAGCACATCTCGGGATGGAGAGGGGGTCTTCTGTGGGCTGGAGGCCACAATGGTCAAAGTGCAGCGCCTGCAGGCAAAAGAAATATTATCTGTTCAGAGACAGGTGCGCCAGTTAAACACCAAGATGGGCAACATAGACCAGGGGATTAGCTCCATGGAGGAGAGCATCAAAGAAATTGCAGATGGAATAAGGGACATGTCGCAGGCCATCATGGCTCTCAGTGAAAATCTAAAGTCAGACCGCAAACAGGGGCGACGGGAGAGGCAGTGCATGCAGCAAAATACAAAGGCAATGAACCGTCTTGCAACAGCCACCTCCCTGCTATGTCGGCGCTCTGTGGCCCTGCAAGAGGGCCTTGTGCACTGCTGCACAGATGTGTCTAGGAAGATGGGGAGAGTGACTTCTGCTATGGTAGTGAGGTAGTGTGGCTCACTGGCTCACTGGTTAGAGGCGGCAGATCCGAGAGCAGAGGACGGCCCGGGACCAGGGTTCGATTCCCGGTGCGGCAGGTTTCCGGACCAGGGTCAGCGGACTCGATAATTCTCTCGCCTCGGTGCCCACTCTGATCAGCGATCACACTTGGCAACTCTGGGCATTAGCTTGCCTCATCCTCACTAACGGCCCCACCAGACCGCCGGGGATGCCTGGTCTCACCCTGGAGATACCCATTAAGGGACCATCTCTCAGGGAAGCCAGGAAGGGGTTCGCAGCGGTCGAAGCGCCTTGGGACCCTCCGGGTAAGTAGTGCGCTATATAAATGCCTATACATTTACATTTACAACTGCTACTCACCAACCAGTCAGCCAATGCTGGGGACCTAGGTTTGGGGGACACAGATGACACCACCAGCAGGAGCAGCAGTAGTACTCCCATACCAGACATAAGAAGAAGCAGCAGGCGCCAATCTGCTGACTCTGGCTCTACAGACACTGTTGAGACCCAGCCTCGGGCATCCTGCACGGTTGTGCATGGGCGCACACAATAATGCTGCCCAAACTCCACAGGACATGTCACGGTGAAGTAACCTGTGACTGCCCAGTGAGGTAGTCAGACATTGATGTACCATGGTGTGCCATTAGTAATTTGCCTTAGTGACCATTAAACTACGCCATTCACATACAAAGCCTGGTTGTGTCTCCTTACTTACTTAGAAATATCTGCGTGTGATTTCTAACATCTGTTGCTGGCGCTGCTACTGCTGCATAGGGCTCTGGCTGTTCAGTTCCATCATCAATGCCCTCATGATGTGTTATTTCCACTTCTGTGCCTTTCTTGGTGGCAAGGTTGTGCAGCATGGCACAGGTTGCAATGATTTTACAGCAGATGATAGGAGTGTACTGCCGTGCCCCTCCGCTCTTGTGGAGGCAGCGGAACCTGCTTTTTAGAAGTCCGAATGTGCGTTCAACAACAATGTGTGTAGCTCTGTGTGCCACATTGTATTGTCTCTCACTCCTGGTAGATGGATTCAGGTAGTGGGTGAGGACAAAGGACCGCACAGCATAAGCGCTATCACCTAGGTGAAAAAGAGAGTGCCATAAGTTACATATACATTCATCTGCAGTAACTATCAGGGTGTGTCACAGTTATATATCTAGCCGGTATCCTTCCCTAAATTCTCCAGCAGCAAGGAGTGTGTAGATCCCACTGTTCTGGAATATGTAGGAGTCGTGGGTGCTCCCAGGGAATTTGGCCACAATGTCTGTTATGATGTTGCCAGCGTTGCATATCACCTGCACATTGATTGAGTGGGTTGACTCTCGGTTCCTGTATATGTATTCTGTGGATGTAGATGGGCACATTGGGATGTGGGTGCCATCTATACAGCCTATGATGTGAGGGAAGTGTGCCAGTTGATAGAACTCAGTTTTGGTCTTCAGCAGGTCTGTATGTGTGTCAGGGAAGCTGATGTAATGATGCATTCTCTGCATCATGGCCTCCAGGATCTTCCTGAAGAAACGAGACAGGCAGCTCTGGGACACCCCACCTACCGCTGCACTCACACTCTGGTAACTCCCAGATGTAAGCAGGTGTACACTACACAGCACATGCACATGGGGTGGGATAGCGTGCACCCTTGGTGTTGGGTACTCCAGGAGTACGTGCAGGTCCTGATCAAGTCCAGGATGGTTTGGGGGTGTAGCCTGTACCTTTGCAATATCTCTGCCTCAGTGAGTTGGAAGAGCGTTATCCTCTGCCTGTAGACTTGCTCCTTCCTTCTCCAGACCCTCTCTCCGGCTGCCTGTGTCCGTAGCCACCTTCTAATCACGTAGAATGCCGCCATTATGGTCACACTGTTGCATTTTGGGGTCTTTTTTTATAGACGGCACCTGGTTACCACCTGCTTTCACTCCATGGTAAATACCCACTCTTAAATACCGAATTCCATGAAATTCGGTACTTTTGAGGTTTGCTAAAGCTCAAGCTCATTTTTTACCATTTCTTATTTACCGATTCGGTAAATAAGAATTCGGTAACTAAGAATTCTGTAAATAAGAAATCAGTAAATTCCGATTTGGTAATTCACCAACTCTTATTTACCGAATCGGTCTATTTTAGCCTCCTACATCTCATTAGCTAAATACCGGTTGGTAACGGCCGAAATTCTGTATTTTCGGCCATTACCGACCGGTATTTGGCTGCCTACATCGGGCCCTATATTCTTTTTCCTACCCTTTTCTTTTCGCCTGTTCTGGAGGTACTAATCTTCATGTTCTTTCCTCACTTCTTACTTTCCTCTACTTGACTTTTTTTCTTTATCTCTTTTATCATGGCTAATGTTCATAACATTATAGTAGTCTCATTAAATGTTAAAGGTTTACGTGATCCAGTTAAACGTACAACAATTTTAGACTACTTAGGTAGTGACAAGGAAGATATTGGTTTTATACAGGAAACCCATATTGATGACCAAATCGTAGAGTATATGAAAAAAGTGGGTTGATAATATTGTCTCTTCTCCTGCAGTTGGAAAAAAAATGGTGTGGCTATTCTTCAAAAAAATTACATTGCCAAATTTTGAGTAAAATTCCAAATGCTGACGGGAGATATGTCGTAGTTAAAATTAAAGTTCATGATTCAGTTTTATTTTTGCTAAATGTTTATGGTCCTACTGCAGATGATCCTGCTTTTTGGTTGACTCTCACAACTGAAGTTTTAAAGTTGGGAAAAGCTTCCCTAATTGTTGGAGGTGTTAGGACACACAAAGGCAAGTCCTCGACCCACAACGGCGAGTCCTCGACACACAGAGGAGCGATCCGGTCTTGGAACTACAACTCCCGGAATCGCCAAGCCGAGGACTACAATTCCCAAGGGGGCACAGCGCGGAGCATGCGCAGGACGCACCAGCATAAAACAAACCTCAGTAGCAGGACACGGTGTCGGATATTGCGAGTAAGCAGTGCAGAACTCTTAGCCTGGACTTCACAGAAGGTGAGACCCTTCCGATACTTTACCGCGATCCCCGCTCAAGGGTTTACGAGCGCGAGGGACGCTGAAACCCTCCCTGAACTTTGCCACAGTCCCGCTCGAGGGTTATCGAGCGCGAGGGACACTGAGACCCTTCCAGTACATTGACGCAGTCCCCGCTCGAGGGTTATCGAGCGCGAGGGACGCTGAGACCTGCACTTTGCAGCAATCCCCGCTCATGGGTTACTGAGCGCGAGGGACTCTGAGACCCTTTCTGTGCTTTACCTCAGTCCCTGCTCGAGGGTTATCTAGCGCAAGGGCCACTACACTAGTGCCTTGCCCTCCGTTGGAGTTTGTCGGGACCAACACAAATGCGGAGGACGAACTAGGGGATACCACCATACCCCGTACATTGATCGAGAGAGTGGCATTGTCGGCCACTGCTTAGCACGGTGTCCTCTGTTGGGGAATGCCGGGACCGGCATTCGTGCAGAGGACGGTTTGACCAGACTCATTGAGACATCACAGGGTGTTTTCTTAACCTCCTTGTGCTTATATTCTATCTGCTCCTATACTAAATAAAGCCTGTTACATCAACCCTTCAAGTCTGTTCTCAGTTGTGGTACGATCGAAAGAGTTGGGGTGGTGTGCCTAGGTACCTGATCCTGAGGAACTAGGAGATTACAGGAGGTGATTTTAATGTTATATTTGATCCTTTATTAGATAGATTATAGATTATCTCTTACTAAATTTCGTCCTCCTAAGGTTTTTTATGCTTTTAAATCATTTATTCAAACCACACAATTAGTAGATATTTGGCCACTACATTTCCCTACAGATAAAAGTTTTACGTTCTTTTCTAATCCACATATTTCTCATTCTAGGATTGATTATTTATTAGTCTCTAAGTAATTAATTAACTCCGTCATTACTCCTATGATTGGTAGCATTGATATTTCGGAGCATGCTTTGATTTCTTTTGTTTTGAATTTAAATTCTTCCTTTACAAAGCAATCTAGATGACGAATGAATACTGACATTGCTCTTAAAGAGCGTAATAAACCTAAACTCTTAAATGCCATTCAGGAATACTTTATTCTAAACCCTGAGGATTCTACCTCTATGGTTAATAGATGGGACACTTTTAAAGCTTATATTAGAGGTGTAACTATTTCTCTTATGGCACATAAAAATAAAACCTGCAAATATTAAATACTTGGAAAAGCAAATAGCAAAATTTGAGAGACTTTTTATTGCGTCTAATGACTCTCAATATAGAATCAAATTACAAAAACTTCGATATGAGTTTAATTTACCCTTAGCAAAAGAGCTGATATTCAGATCTCAAATTCCAAAGCCAAGTATTGTTTCAATGGCAATAAGTTCGGCAGACTTTTAGATAATTATTTGCGTATAAAAAAAAATAAAACTGAAATCAATTCAATTCATGGCCCTAATGGTAAAATTGCTTTATTGCACAATGATATTGTTAATGAATTTTTAAATTTTTATTCTCTATAACAAACTTAGTTTTAGTGATGTTTTCTTGATTGTTTATTTTTTAACTAAGTGTGGTTTACCCAAGATTTCTCAATCAGATAAAAGTGGGCTTGACTCTCCCATTACTCAGATAAAATTCTATCAACGATAAAATCTCTTAAAACAACAAGTCTCCTGGTCCAGATGGTATTCCTGCTTAGTTTTATAAAGAATTTCATTTACAGCTTATTCCTATTTTATTTCAACTTTTTACCTTTTTTAGCTCTACTGGAATTACTTCAGGTTCTTTTACTGAGGCTTCAAATATTGTACTTCTTAAACCTGATAAAGATCCTGCACTTGTATCAAATTATCGCCCTATATGTTTAATTAATCAAGATTGTAAATTATATGCTAAAATACTTGCTTCTAGACTGTCCCCTGTGTTAGATTCTATTATTCATCCAGACCAATCTGGTTTTTATAAAGAATAGATATTCTGCTAATAATACAAGAACTCTGTAACATGTCATTGAACAAGCTTCCAATATATCTCTACCATCGGGATTTCTCACATTAGATGCTGAGACAGCTTTTGATAAAATTCACTGCCAATTCTTATTCCATACAATATTATCATTTAACTTTGGTGACACATTTATTCGCATGATTTCTGCTCTGTATTCTACTCCTACTGCTCGTTTATTTATCAGCAGCCACATTTCAATCCAACTTTCCCTTTTTAGAGGGACAAATCAAGGTTGCCTCTTTTCCCCACTTTTGTCCTTATAGGTATTGAACCTTTACTTACTTCTGTAAGAAATTGTGATAATGTTAAGGGAATCAATATTAAGGACGTCATTATTAAAAAATGATGCATATGCTGATTATGTACTTTTATTTATTAGTAATCCTTTATGCTCATTCCCTCCCCTATTAGAGATTATTTTGAAATAGTCCACAGTATCTGGCTACAAATTAAATACTAATAAAACTGTTTTTTTTTTCCTTTAAATATTGATTGTACTCCTGATATGCTACCTATGAATTACATTATTTGTCAAAAAGATAAATTGAAGTATCTTGGTATTTTGTTCTCTTCATCCATAAAGTCTACAATAAAATTGAACTGTGACCTTATCTTAAATGATATTAAAGATAAAACATCCAAATGGTCTTCACTTCACCTTTCATGGTGGGGAAGAATGGATTCTATTAAAATTATTATTGCTCCTAAAATTGTCTACACTCTAGCTATGATTCCTACACAATTGTCATTAAAATACAAAGATGTTGATAAACTTCTTTCCAAATTTCTTTGGAATAAAAAATCCCCAAATGTAATGCAGGTTTTGGTTTACCTGACTTTTTTCATTATCACAAAGCTTTCATTTTGAAACAAAGTTCCATATGGTTTAACCATTCCTCTTTAAGTAATCCACCTAAGTGGCTTCTCATCGAGAAGCCAATAGTTACTCCATTTCCATTACCCACTTTGTTAACCATGTCTAAAAAATCACAATTTTTTCATAAATCTGTTATTCTTAAATCCACTAAATTGCTTATTAATGATTTAGAATCCGTTTTTCATCTCCCATGTTTACTACAGAAGACATGTCATTATGGTATAGCACAGTCATTAAACTAAATAGAAATATAAGTTTTTGGTATTCATGGATTAATGCCGGTATTTTTTATCTTAAAGATGTCTATTACAACAATGCATGCATATCATTTGATACTCTACGAACAAAATTTAGTTTACCTCAATCTAATATTACCAAATATATATTAATGTAATTCAATTCTAGATTAATTTCCTCATGTTATTCCTTCTAATGCTAAAGGGAACTTATCAACTTATTGTCAAACTTTTTCCACATCATCTCATGGTGTTTCTATTTTTTATAAAAAAAATCTACTTCTCTAGGAACCAACATTATTATGATTTCAGTATTTTGGAATAATGAACTTTCGCTCTCATTCTCTGTTGATATATGGAAAAATATTTGGTTTAGTAATTTTTCTGGTTGGTTACCTGTCTCATGTTATCAAACTAATTCTTATATTTTATTTAACTGTTTATGGACTCCATTACATTTATTTCAAGCTAAACTTCTTCAATCTTCCACTTGTTGGCACTGTAAATTACAATAGAGTTCATTAAAACATATGCTTTTTGATTGTCCTTTAGTTGCAAAATTTTGGACAGACGTTTGAGATATTATAAAAACAGATATTAACTATTCATGATAATATTTCATTTAAAATTGTAATTTGCAATTCTGCTGTTTTGACACACATATTAAATGACTTAGATGGTAAACTTTTTATTTTTCTAATATCAGCTGCTTTAAAATCCATTACATTCTGTTGGAAAGATGTTTCGTTATTAGTATATGCTTGGTGGTCATGGGTGATTTTTACAAGAAGAGGAGCTCAGTTATCTTTATCCGGTATTGGTCATAATTCTAACTCTACCATTCTTTTTGGAAACCTGTTGGCATATATTTATCTTCTTAATTATGTATTTATATCTAGTTTTATTGCAATCATAATAGATAAATATTTCTCTATTGTAGCTCTATATTTGCTAGTTAATGCAATAGTTTTATAATTGTTTCCTTTGCCTTTCCTTTTTCATTTTTCATTGAGTAATTGTAATGTTGTTACCTACTGCAATCCATTTGCTGCTTTTGTATCTCTATATTATGATATGGTATTATAGCTCAATGATATTTTTTATGTATTGTCTTTATGTTTTGCATAATATAAAAACTCAATAAAATCTTTTGAACATAAAAAAAGACTGAACTCAGACCAATTTGATTGATTACAAATAATATTTAGTTATTTTATTTCTAGAAGCAAGCCAAGCCTGGTGCAGGTAAGTGAAATAATACTTTGCATGTTTTTATACAGTGAATTACAGTTGAATGCAGTTTTAAATGCAGTTGGTTGATTTATAGGTAAGTCAGCAGTTCGAAATTACTCTTCAGTTACTTTACAGATAACTGTGCACATTACTTCTTTCAATCCTTTTCGAGTTACTTTTGCTAACCAGTGTGATATGCCTAGATAGCACACTGAGACATCTCTTAGACAAAAGGCGAGTAATAACATTTTTGTATATTTTCAGTTTTTCTAACCAACCACACTTAGAAGATTTTTCAAAGAAACGCAGTCAATGCAATAATATGGGAGGAGATGAATGAATGAAAATCAGTTTACAGGTAAGTACTTTGCTATCGGAGTTGGTATTCTGGGGTTAGCAACAGGGTTCCCCCAGGGTCAAGGATGCACTCTTCAAGCACCCTCAGCAGCACTAGGGCAGCCCGGTGCAGAGTGCTGAGACCCACTGTTATCCAATGGGGGGTAGAGGGCCTCCGGTTGGTGGCTGCTCATGGGCAGGCAACAAGGTTGTGGCATCAAATCTCCTGGTGTTAGTCTCAGGGCATAGGCGGATCTGAATTAGCACACAAAGTGCACCCACAGTGGCAAAGAGGCAGCTGGATGCAGGATGCTGTTTTGGCATCAGGTGCCCTGTAGATTTCAATGGGGATTCTCTGGTTGCAACAAACACTTCAGGCTCTGGTATGAAGATCTTCTGGAGGTGACCACCAGTTGGAGAGGTAAGTTGGGATGACTGGGAATGCTGGGACACCATTGGTTGAGCCACCCTAGACCTTGGGAAATCAGGTGCAGGGGTGTTTTTAGGCGTGGGTTTTTCTTACCAGCTCCGGTCGTGGTCAGGGGGATCCTCCAGAAAGGGTCTGCAGGAGTTGATTGCAAATTTGAGGCAGGTCATAGGTCACCAGATCTCAGTTCAGGATAACTGGGGAGACCTCCTCATAGTGTTGAGCCACTCCAGTGCTCACAGAAGGCAAAGTCTTGGCTTGGCAAGGCAGGGCAGGTCCTCTGGGTTCTTAGGGGCTGCTGGAGGCAGAACACACCAGGATTTTGCTGGAGCAGGTTCGAAATGGGGGCAGTCCAGGAATGTTGGGGTGAAGTCAATGGGCGTTCTCCTCTTCTCCGATTCTCCTTAGTTCAGCACATCTCTTTGGTCCTTCTTCTGATTGGTTCTTGTCTGAGGAGGCAAGGTTTGTGGTTGCCTCTAAATACTAGATTCAGGGTCGTTACAGGTAGGTAAAGGTCAGGAGAAATGGGTCCCTTCCTTTGGGGGGGGTACATCCCCTAATATGCCACCCTGCAGTGGGAGGGGGCATATGCCTCTCTTTGGTTGTTTGGGTCCCTCATCTGCAAGATGGCAGGCCTATGAGTTGTGCTTCACCTCGCCTCTCTCACCTGAAGGGTGGGGTTGGCAAAGATGGGTACACTTCTCCTCCTAACGTCGTTTTCCTGCCAGTTCTCCCACTCAGAGTGGGGTCAGAACCAGTGGGGGCCAATTGCTTGGAGGAGCAAATGGCTTGGGTAGCTTACAAAGGCAGCAAGCCTTTGAAGCTTCCCCTTTTTGAACCCAACCCATCCTGGTAGAGGAGGCTTGGCCCAGGATGTTCATTGTTTCAGAACCCCGAGAGCGACAGGCTCTCAACCAAGGGGTCCAGAAACATGCCTGGTGGTGGCAGCTGGCAAGCAGCCACTCAGCCAGCACACTAGAGTTAGGTCATTTTTCAGTGGGCATCTCTAAGATGCCCTCTGGGTGCATTTATCATTAAATCATTAAATCTGACACTGGCATCAGTGTGTGTTTAAGGTGCTGAGAAATTTGA
This sequence comes from Lissotriton vulgaris, assembly GCF_964263255.1. NCBI lineage: Eukaryota > Metazoa > Chordata > Amphibia > Caudata > Salamandridae > Lissotriton > Lissotriton vulgaris. The sequence goes on along the minus strand of NW_028252864.1, from coordinate 27,819 downwards.
TACCAAACTTCCCAGTTTTCAGTAAAGCCATCATGGTGCTGTGGAGTTCATAATGACTACCTCCCAGCTTGATAGATTCTTAATGGCAATACTGCACTTACAATGTCTAAGAATTTGGCTTAGACACTGCAGGGGTACAGGGTTCATGTACCTGCTTGTCTCCGAGTGTGTATGCCCTGTGCATACACACAGGAGGCCTACCCTTTCTTCTTTTAGTTGGATGCAGGAGCATATTATGTGTTCAATGTTCTCATTCCCAACTCTGCATAGCCGGTACAAGTTCCCATAGTTCTTTCTCAGCCATGGTGGGAGATGAGGTATGACTGGCAGGATCCCTAACTTGTGTTTTAGAAAGGCTTTTTTACACTTCCTAGAGGACCCCAGTTAAAAGTATGCCTGTGGGCCAAATAATTTGTAACTGCACAGAGTCATCCATGTGTGGCTCCTGTGCGCAAAGGCGGCTTTATCTTCTGTGAGAGACATTTTCTTAATAACCTTGTTTACAATGCGCTTAAACTGCGAGTGCGTTCTCCCATAGTTCAGTTAGTCCTGTGGCAGCCAGTGATTCATTCAAGTATGTTTTAGCCGTCGTAGTGGATGTGCCGCACAGTTCCTGCCAGAGCTGATGGTTCAATGTGTTCCTGGCGGAGTTCTCGATTTTATGCCTGCACTTGATGTACGAGCCTCGCCTTGCGTGGAGTTGCTTTGTTAAACCAAGGTCTAGGCAAATCTTTGCTGGCAAGGTATATGGCAGGAGGTTTAGCATTACTCTATATGCTTTTGCCCAGGTGGTATCCAGCAGTGAAGCGTCCCTGCCTCTCAGTACCTCGCTGCTGTATGTCACTGTTAATGGAAATTTAGCTAGCGCAACACGAAGAAGTGGGGCAAATGTTGGTCCAGTCAATTTTGTTTTAAGAATCCTTAGCGTGGTCACAATCGCCATTCCTTCCCTCTTGATGGTTTTAAGCTGGTTAGCAAATTAGCCCCCTTTGTCAAACATGACACCTAGGTACTTATACACATTGCAGTTCGTGATTGCGGTTTTTCCGAGCGACCAAACGTGGGACCGCTTTTTTCCATTAATAGTCAAAAATATTTGTTTTGTCTATGTTTACTTCTAGTTGGTTTTAATCAGCGTACCCATGCAGTGTGTTAAGTAACCATTATAATCCTACTTGTGTATGGCTAGATAAAACAACATTGTCCACATATGGCATGTTGATGTCGTAAATTGACAGCAATGGGTTAGCATTTAGCTAAAGCCATCCTGTATTTAGAAGTTGTCTTATCTGATTTGTGAAAGCCATTTTGTATTTCTGGCAGCCATTTTGTTTGCCATGTGCTCGCCATGTGCTCTGTCCTACCTTTCTGTTAACTGCTCTTGTAATCTGCCTAGAGAAAAACTATACTTAGCATCTTCCACCTTCGCACATGCCCAGAAGGGCTTAGCTAGTAGAATGTACCTGCTTCTCTAGTATAACTGTCAGGATATGTTTGCTGCTGTATGAAGAAGTAACTCTCCTCCCACTTTGTTGAGCAAGCAGATCTTGTATGCCCATCTTGGTCATTTTGCATGCTTACATGAGCCAGGACTGCCCCTTGGTCTTATGCTTACTATGTAACCCTAAGCATATATAAGGCCTCTGTTTTCTGCACTCCTCAGACTGCCTCATTCAGTTGCTAAGGCTTCTGTGTGACGTAGTCTCACTCATTTAAGGTTAATAAAGATGCTCTTTTATATTTCAGCTTCTGTGCCAATTTCTTCTTTGTTGATTTAAATGGACCAAGTATCAGTGGGACCCCTAAGAAGGGTGATTGATTTCAACACTGGAAATGGGTTTTCCTCCTATTCAAGGGGCCTACGCTTTGCAAGCGGTGAGGACTGTTGTTAAGTCAGCTTTGTAGAGGTTAAACAGAAAGGGTGCGAGAACGCTCCCCTGCTTGAGACCTTTAGTTGTTTGTATGCGCCTCCACAGATGCGAGTCGTTTCCAAGATTTACCTATATCCACGTGTTGGAATGTAATTCTATTAGGAGATTCAGGAGGGACGAGGGAACCACCCAGAGCGCCAATTTCCTCAAAAAGGTTAGCTCGGTTGACGTTGTTGAACGCCGCCTTGAAATGCACAAAGCAGAAATGGAGAGATTGTTTGGTTAAAATTGCTTTGTCAATGATTAGTGGCATTGCTAGAAGGTTGGTTGTTGTACCTGTCTCTCCACAGACCCCCGTTTGGCTTGGAGGAATTATGTTTTGCTCTGTTACCCATTCTTGCAGCTCTGTAAGTAGATTACCCGCAAAATATTTTACCTCTACGTCCAGTAGTGCAATTAGACCTGTCGTTTTTTGGTAGGGTCTTGTCCCCCGCTTTATAAATTGGTTAGATGACTGAGCCCTTCCATGATACAGGCAAACACCCAGACTGTCTAACAGAGCTGAAGATTGGAGCTAGGGTTTCTGACCAGTATTCTGGTTCTTCGTTTAAAAAGAGCTGGTGGAATCCTGTTTGGCCCGGGTGCTCCTTCTTTCCTCCCTTTACGTATTTGTTCCCTGATAAGGTTGGCGTCGATTCGATTATGTCTGCCTCGTCAGTCAGCACAGTTTGTAGTTGGGGTGCTGATTAGTCATCATTGCTAATATTAAGTCCTGGTGCATGTTGATTGAAGTGACGTTCTGAAAAGGATGTCCAGTTGTTTTCTGTTATGTATGTTGTTAACCCGCCATGTGCCGGTTATAGGAATTTGTTTATCGTTGCCCAGAAACGTGCACTGTTATTTCCTTTGGAGTCGTAATGGAGTTTGGCCCAGAGTTAATTTTCTTGTGTTTTTCTTATGTCCAATTTAAGTTTCCTGAGTTTGGGCTTGCTCTTTCGGAGCTGCAGAAGTAGATCAATGTCCCCCGGGCGTAACCTCAAAAGCCTTAGTGATTTATTTATGACTTTTTTTTGGACTTTTCAGAGGTGACCTTTGTGCGCTCGTGGCCTTCCCTGCAATTGTTGGATCGTTGATCAGGAACTGTCGGGCTTTGGATGAGTAAGAATTTGAAAACATGGACATGAACGTTTCCCACATGTAAGTGTGATTTCCCGTGAGATGGCTAAGCTTGTTTAGTTGCTGTTTTGCTGCCAGGAGCACCTCCCTGGAGTTAGCTATGGATGATTTAATTCTTTTTAGGCTTATTGTGTGCATGCATGCTTTCCAACTGGGTTAAGGATTGATTTATCTGGTAGTGGAGATTTCCTGTGGCCGGTGGTCACTGTCTCGTTTGTCCTCTAGACAGTAGCCTTTTATGTGCTGGAAGAATGGGAGAGACACTAAGGTGTAGTCAAATGTAGAGGTTACGTGGCCTGAGTGGAATGAGGTGGCCGGTTGGGAATCATCGACAAATCTGCCATTTAGCGCCTTTAGTCCAAAGTTCTCCAGATCTTCTAGCAGCTCAGTAGCCCCATTGGATGTTCTTCCATGGTCTCTGTGTGATTGGGTTGGAATGTTCCAATGAAAAGACTGGACTTGGGTGTCTTCATTTGAGGTGGTACCTAATATGTGCTCATTGAAGTTTCCTGAAAGAATGAAATTTGCAGTGATATGCATCCTCATCAATTGATAAAGGTGTTCAATACATTTTTTTGAATCTTGTTTTTTCTGTTTCCGCTTTATGTATATGTTTATTATCAATACCTCCTCCTTTTTTCCAGTGAGGTTTAGTTGAATTTTTTTGCTATTTACAGCTGGGAATACAGGCAATAATTCTACTGTGCTATGAATTTGTGTTATTTTGATGTAAGTGGCCAGGCCGCCTTATAGAGGGCCATAGTTGCTATTCCTTAGAGCGGGAGTGTGGAAACAGATGTATCCCTCTATTTGCAGAAGCATCTCTTGCCATGTTTCCTGGCGTAGAATGATGTCAATAGTTTTTAAGTGGATGAGAAATTCAGCGCCAGTGATCTTGTTGGTTTGCCTGTTAATATTCCATGAGCATATTCTAAGGGGTAATACACCTTGTTTTCCATTCCAACGTATATTCTTGGTATTTTCTCACTTTCATCTTATATATATCACAAGAAATGACCTCATAACAGTCATCTTGACTGAATTTCTGCAGAACCTCCCCGTATATTGGCACTTCCATGAGAATCAAGTTACTTCCTTTATCGGAGGGTTTAATCATCACCGTGGGGTCAGATTCTAATGTGATTAGGGTTGTTCTTTGAGATGGAACTAAAATATCTGTGTTGTGCTTTGCTCTAGTCTCAAAGATTAACATCAATATTATCATGCGGTAAAGAGGGTGTTATTATGAACTTGGGTTTAAAGCCACTGTCACTGGATATGTTCATATTGATCCCTACATTATTAATTATTTCATTCAGATTGACATTAGGATCCTCACCATTGCCCTCTCTTTGTGGAGCTTCTAAGGCCATTAGCCTTTGCACAGTACCAATACGGATGTTATTTAATAAATCCTCTGGTCTCAAAATATCTGTTTTATACTTAGACATTTTAGTCATTTTGTGTAGTTTTAAGTTCCTGATAAACAGGTGCAAATCGATTCTGGTTTGAGTGTAATTTCAGTTCATAGTAGGGCAGTGCGATAATCCTAATTTCAGCAGTCAAACTTCCTCATTTGCTAAGTTCCTGCTAAACAAGGGGCATATTACCAAGCAATAGCGATAATTATCGCTATTGCTTGGTTAGAGACAAAAATTTACCGCTGAGCTGCGGCGATTTTTTCCGCAAATAAACCTTGGTATTACCAAGGTTTATTGCAAATGCGATAAAAATCGCCGCAATGCATGAATATCACTGAAAAGTCAGCGATATTCATGCATTACTGAGCTAATGCTCTTAGCCATGTTATCCACCTCCCATTGCATAACATGGCTAAGAACTGCTCAAGGCAGGTGTTAACTTTTGGAGATATTCGCGCTTAGCGCGAATATCTCCAAAAGTTGGTAATAGGAGATAGCGATGTTAGCGACTGTTTTCAGTCGCTAACATCTTGGCACGCCCACTTTGCATGTCATTAGTGATAAATATCACTGACATGCAAAGTGGGGCCCAAGATGGTCGCTATCTCCTACTAGCTGTCGCTAACTGGTGTTAGCGACAGCTAGGTAATAGGGAGATAATTTTATCTCCGCTTTCTTGGCTTTTAAAGCCAAAAAAGTTGAGATAAACCCTTTGATAATATGCCCCCAAATTCCTAACTTTTAGTTGGGTGTTCGGTTCTACTTGTTTTTCCAACAGGTCTGTCTTCCCATTTGAGGGATTACGCCATCTGTTTCTCCTGGATCTGAGCCTTTGTTTTTACCTTTTCCTTGTCCTCTTCCCCTTCATCTCAGTGGGGATCTGTCTTTCCTGGATTTGTCGCCCTGACACATAAGTCCAAATTAATTTTAAAACTCGATATCTCTCTCATTCTACGCCTTGCTTTATTTTCATTGTTGGTACTTACATTGGAAAGTCAGGGTTCTGCGTTCTGCATAATTTAATTTTGACTTCTCCAAGTTTTGTGAGTCTTTCTATTATTTTGGTGTCTATAAGGGTAGTTTGCTTTTTCCCCTTTTCTAGATCTGATTTTGAGGTCCTTAATCTCATTGAGGATGCATGTTAAATCCAATTCTGAAAATACGTATCAAGCATTTCTAGCAAGCCTCTGCTTGATATCACTGTAAAGTCCATCCATTCATCCAAAAGGCCTGTTTTGGGGAGACTCATATGTAGGAACTGTAAATATGCGAAGACCTCTCAGAACTCTGTTCACCTCTTAATATCTCAACAGAGATGGCAATTAGCACCACTTACTGACTTATTTTTTCATCAGCTTTTTTAAAGTGAACATACATTATTTTAAAGTCACATTACCTGTTTGTGCAGTCATAGTGCTGGCCACAAACCTCGCACCTCCAGTTTCCTTATTGTCACTGAAAATATGTTTTGCTGCCTCTAATCTCACAGCATCACCGTCAGTCAGGTCCGTTGTCATTTGTTTGCTTACCTGTTGCAAATGCTCCTCTATCTAACCCCTAGTCTCCAAATACTTCCAGATGGAAATCCTGATACTAATGTAAATAGGAAAATGTAGATCAGTCCGCAGGAGCGCAGGAGTCTCCCAGAACAAATAAGACAATCCAGTTATATATGTGTGTATATATATATACTTACAATACTTTTGCGCATAATATCGAATCAATTTTGGGCTCAAAATTGCCAGTACTCTTGTGGACATCATTGCGCACTGATAAGAATTAACCTGTTTTTTGCACTTGCACCAGCACTTTATTGAATAAGATAAAAAAAATGTTTTTTACTCTTATTTATGTTCAACATTGCACTTTATCACTCTAAAATCTACTTTTATCAACATTGGTTTTATGTATCTTTTAGTTGACATATGGAGTTAAATACCCAAATGAATTGAGGTTTTGTTCTAATCGAACTCTTTTATGTCTATGGTTATGTTTACCTGGTGTACTGTGCTGATGTCATCACTACTGGCACAGTACTTAAACCAATGTGAATTTTTAAACTGTGTCATGTGATCAAGGTCCAAGGTGGGACCGAAATGCGTCGTGACGCTTGAGCACCGAAAATAAAGAAAAGCACTCAACTGAGGTCCGTGTCCGTATCTTTCTTGAACTACTGGGATTGTAGTTTTGTGTCTGCTGATACGGAAACTGCGAGATATCCTAAAGCCGGCTACTGTTTCTTCACGGCGATACACAGACCCCCTCTCCATTTGGGCTGCGGCGATTCAAGGAAACCTGCTCCTCCCTTTTGGGAGGAACCCTGTCTGCACTCCGGAAGGAGCAACGCAACAGCCCCCCGTGCTAACCGCGGACGACAGCGAGTACAGTGGGCGGACTTGGCGGGAACCAGATTCGGAGGAATCGGGAACTTCCAAAGGAAACACAGGTACGAATTGCCTAGCGGAATAAGGGGTGAGAGGTGTGCAACTAGTGGAAACAAAGGAGAGCATTGACCACCTCCGTCTGTTTTCCACAAGTGACCAATTACTTAATGGACGGTGCTATGGCGTCTGACACAGTTAATGAGAGAGAACAGGTGGCTTTAATGATGTTTAAAAAAGAGCCAGTAACGCGCAACAAACGGGGAAACCCGACATCTACAGAACCAGCTGTGAATGTGAACTTAAAGGAGAAATTAAAAATACTGGAAAAGAAGAGCCGCAGTGAACAAAGCAAATGGTGGGAGGCACGATCTCTCAAAACTTATTTAGATGTGGACAGAGTCCCTAGAGGGCTTAGAATACTCCTGGCACCAAGCTATGAGGATCCGAATCCTCTAATGATGAGAGCTTGGGCAGAATGCAACTTAGACTCGTCCAAACGTCTAATGAAGATTTTAATCGAATATGCAGAAATAGATCGTGCCAACTGCTAGAAGAAATCGACAAAATAAATGAGGAGATTGAAGCCCTAAACCAACCTGACGAAGCAATCAAACTACGTGGCGAAATGAAGTCTAGACTAAAAAAAGAATAAGATAAAATCAAGGAACGTAAAACGTATAAGTTCTTCTGTGACAAAACTGATTACGAGACTTGTCAAATTTTTACCTTTTCCCGTAAGTATGAGGCGCTCAGAAAAAATAAAAAATCAGCAATGAAAGACAACTCAGCCCCTGCAAGATCGGACAGAAATGAAGCAGGTTCATCAAGTACTTCACTGACCAGCTTATGTTCAGGAGCTGAAAGCGACCCCGAACTAAGGGAAAATATTGTAATCACAGATCCAGTCTGCACCTTGAACGAAGAATTGGCTTTTTTATGCTAGGCCAGGAAATCAACACTAAGACCCCGCATAAACCAAGTGAACTACGACCAAACAAGAACTGGAAACGCAAACAAATACGGAAAGCAAAACGCAACAAAAACAAACTACAAGAAAAAAGGAAATTAGAGAGGGAAACCCAAATAGCCACGGTTGTGGCTGGTAACAACAACAAAACCATTGTAAACCTTTCCAAAATTCCACTGGATGACAAAGAAAAAAACATCCTAAGTTTGGGTTTAACCTTCTGCCCTGCCAATGATTTCAACTATGCCAAAACACGGCTTGACCTATTTAAAGGCACGAGAAAACTAAAACTACAAAAATACCACATTCTAAATAAAAAAGGCGACCTGACCTGTTCTATTTCCGCGAGCAGTGATATCTCCATCTCCCAAACTGACACTCAAATTGGGAGTACCTTTCAGCGGGAAATTCAAGAACTTTGGGATGACCACTCACTGAGTACAGAAAGGGGTGCATTTGACCCCAGTGAAACAAGTGAGTTCATTACCAGGGAAACTAACACCGGTGGTCCTTTGACACCATTCCGACCAAAATCGACTTTCAATCCCATCATGATAAAGGATTCAATTGATCTTTTTCACGATCATGTCACTGAACAGCTAAAAATCTTAAATGTGGGTATCAATAAAAAGAAAATAAGATATAACAAAGGAAGGATGGAATACTTTTCCCTTATATCAAAACTAAAAAAGAATAACAAGATTGTAGTCAGACCCTCAGATAAGGGGGGTAACATTGTGCTATTAAGCAAGGAAATGTATACCAAGGAGGCTTTCAATCAATTATATGACAAAAACTGTTACATGAGGTGCAATACTATGGACTTAAAAAGATGTATGAAATATTTGACAAAAAACTTTCACACTGGAAATACGATGGGCTTATCACCAATCAAGAGTTCAAATTTCTTAAAAACTCTTTCCCTGTGGTACCAACCATTTACTTTTTACCTAAACTCCACAAGGACCCAATCAATCCCCCAGGGCGTCCTATAATCTCTGCGAGAAGGAGTTGTCTTGAAAACGTCTCCCAATACGTGGACTTCTTCTTACAGAGACATGTCAAGTCACTACCGTCATACATCGGCGACACCAGTGACTTCCTAAAGAAACTAAAGGACTTGAAATGGGAACCAGGGTACCTATTAATGGCACTCGATGTCAGTTCCCTCTACACAAGCATTGTCCATGCTGATGGTTTGAGAGCGTTGGAGTATTACTTAGAACAATCAATGGGTAATATGAAAAAACAAAAAAAAATGCTTATTGAAATGGTTGAATTCTGTTTGAACAATAATATATTTATGTTCAATAACCTACTGTTCAAACAACTCAGGAGGGTCGCCATGGGAGCCAGCTTCTCCCCCAGCTATGCGTGTCTACACATGGGCTGGTGGGAGGAGCTGGTTCTCCGGGTGGAACACCACGAGATCATGTCAAACCATATCATAGTATGGTATAGGTTTATTGACGACTTCTTTATTATTTGGAACGGTGATGTACAAAAAGCTAATGAATTTATAGAGTGCATTAACAAGAATGATCTAAATCTACATTTCACCGCAAATATAAGTGCTGAGTCAGTAACATTTCTTGATACAGAGGTTTTTATCAATCAGAATAGAGTAGAAACTAAACTTCCCCGAAAAATCACAGCAGGGAATTCGACACTGCATGCCTCAAGCTCTCACGTACGCCACCTTATTACCAGTATCCCCTACGGGGAAATGCTTAGGTTGAGACGAATCCATAGTAGAGAGGAGGATCTTCTTAATGCCCAAAGTGAGAGCGCTAACAGATTTCGAGAACTAGGCTACAGTGATGAACTCATTAATACTGCCATCATGAAATCCATGAATAAAGACCGTTCATCTCTACTCCTGACAGGTAGGAATACCAAAGTCATCCCTATTAGACCTAATTGTATGACAGCTACTGTAAGTGCAACCTCTATTAGGGATACTCCCTTCAGAATAATACTACAGTATAGCCAACAACACATAAAAATTGAGTCTATAATCAGGAAATACTGGCCCCTTGTATTGTGTGACCCGGTCATTGGTGGTAAGTTACCGATGAGACTGTCTATCACATACAGTAGAGGCCGCTCTATGAGGGATGAACTCATCAAAACTAGCCCTGAAGTAATAGAATCAACTGACTGGCTTAAAACTCACAGTGGGTTCTATAACTGTAAAGTATGGAAGGCCTGCAAACAGGGTGTAAATACCAAATCATACATCTCGCCCTTCGACCACAGAAAACACAAGATCAAACAGTTATTAACCTGCAAAACAGAATCTGCAGTGTATGTGTTGTCTTGCCCCTGTAAACTTTTGTACGTGGGGAGTACCAAACTCCAGGTACATAAACGTATCCTGCAACACCTCAGGGCTATATCCAACCAAGACAACACATACCCTGTCGCAAGGCATTTCAAATCTGTGCATAATTCCAACAGTCGAGAGCTTAGCTTCTTTGTAATTGACTCGGTACCAGCCAGCAGAAGGGGTGGTAACCGTGAGGAAAAACTGCGTCAGTTAGAAACAAGATACATTCTTGAGCTCAATACCAAGCAACCCACAGGTTTAAACATGACTGAGGATTTATCCACTTGCTTGTAAACCTCCTCATGCCAAATGCACCGGCATTAACATGTACATCTGGTTTTCTGTGTGCTCTAAAGTTCAAACACCTCTTTATTGCTGATGTTCCAACAATCATCTCGTCTATACAGTAACTCTCTAGGCTGGTACTCATGTTGCGAGTTGTCTACATGATGTGTGTGCAGTTTTTATCCTAATTTTATACATATTTATATTGTAATTTATATTTATATGAACTATAGGATGTATGTATGAATTTTATGAGTAATGAGCATACACACACATTAAAACGTGATCATCCTATGAAGATCTCGGCGTCTAACTAATGTGGGCAACCCTACACTCCTTGCAACCAAACTAGCCACAATAAGAGTGCAAGTACGATGAGATCACTACAAGATAATAGAGAGATTGGGACTATGCAACTGCTCAATGAGTATAAATATACAATGTAACAGATTCTTACCCTCATGTGAAACTGCATTGCCAAAATTATTTTTAGTGGGGCTCCAAATTTCTATATATTATATATTTTTTATATCTGTATATACATTCATCTTTAATGATGGAACACTTCGGGTATTTATACCGTCACTTACAATACTTTTGCGCATAATATCGAATCAATTTTGGGCTCAAAATTGCCAGTACTCTTGTGGACATCATTGCGCACTGATAAGAATTAACATAAGCTATGGAATCAGCACCCATCAACAAAATATTTCTTTGAAATTGCAAACAATGTCCTTTGGAGTAATGGTAAACATCTGTATCAAATGAACAGGTCCGAGCTTGGCAATCGTATATTTTCAATCCTTTATTTTGTTTTCACAGTAGAAAAAATGATCCAATTCACAATGGATTTTCTTTTTTTCTAGCCAACGCGTTTCGTCTCATCAGCTGAGACTTCTTCAGGGCTTAAAAACATATAAAAATACTTTGTAAAAAACACTCATATATGTACATTTACAGATTATTTACAGCAAAGATTAACACAAATCTATATACAAAGAGATTTTCATTGAAACAGGAAGAAACTGTCCAAGTTATTTACAGATGCACGGTGGGCTATGCTACTTGTTTTCTGTGAAAGAAAAGAAAACTACATGTGTATCTTTGAGATGGATTTTTAAGCCATGGATCATTTTCTGCACAACATTACCATGTCATTTAGAATATTCACCAAACTATATTGGTTCCTCTGTAAATAAACCTTATGTTTGCGCTTGTAAATTGATCTGATATATTCAGCACATTAGAATTTTACTACACAAAGCTTATCCTTTAGTTTTTGCAAAATGAGGGTCAGAGAAGATATTGCACTTAGTTGTAAATAAAACACCATATCTGGTTTTGAATAAAACACTTATAAGAATCATACCTCAAACACCTGTCTTTATAGTATGTAGTATGAGCTGGCGAGTTCTTAGTATGCACGAAAACTTGTAAGAGATCTAAAAATATATATAGGTTATATTGAAACAATCAGCTCATAAGATGTTTTGAAATTACAATGATCAATATAAACAGTCTATCAACTGGCCCACAGCATGAAAAAACAGTGATTTTTCAGACTACACGGTTATATCAACAATTCCATGGTTATCAAAAAATGCAAGTGGCTTCTATCAAAATAAATCATCACAGATATACTGGATAAGATATTTGAAATATTACTAAATAAAGCTATACAAAAAGTGAATTCAGACTTCTATTATAGCAGGTCAAACCAAACATAGAAATTGATAATGTAATCTGTCAAAAAGTAATACTAATGAATACTAGTGAATTGTTTTTTAAAATTTCTAGCACAGTCATTCAGAGGCATATATTATGATAGAATGAATACCTGTCATATCCAATGAATATTCAGAAATTACTGTTTGAAAAGAGAGAAAAATGAAAAAATCTATCAGAAAGTAATATATTAAGGAGGTATATGAGAACTGACATCTTCCAAAATTGTTATATGAAACAATTTGATACAACAATATTTGTTGAATCCATTTTTTATATGTATAGAATGTTTATATAACGTGTCACACGGTATGTTGAAAACCCAAAAATCAAAAAACGATTAGGCACCATATATGCACTGCAGCACATGGTTTGTTATAAACCACCAATAAATAAGGCATTTAAATTAAGGGAATGTATTGCTCATAGCGTTCTCTTGAACACTTATCATCTTTGTAAGCTTGTATATTCAGTCGGATATAATATCAGTCATTCAATATATGGATATAAAATAATATATATAAAAGGGATCAATTCCATAAAAGAGTAAAACTAGGTGAGTTGCATATTGTATTAATTTAAAACGGCACCCGATAAGGTCTTAGTTACAATTGCCAAATGGACGCCAGTTGGAATAAGCCGATCCTAAACCATCGAACGTTGTCAGACATCTTGAAATGTCTTTCCGCAACAGTTTTCTTCATTTTATTTATTACCCGCTTTTTACTAGGTGTTCTTTTTGGGTAATGGTACTTTAGAGACGTTTCCCTTATCTTTTCTTTATTTTTATGGGACGTTATGTCAAGCGGAAAGACATTTCAAGATGTCTGAAAAGCACTCAACTGAGGTCCTTGTCCGTATCTTTCTTGAACTACTGGGATTGTAGTTTTGTGTCTGCTGATACAGAAACTGCAAGATATATATATATATATATATATATATGTATATATATATATATATATATATATATATATATATATATATATATATATATATATATATATATACATATATATATATATATATATGCAGCTCCACTCTCCTCCCACAAGACTTCTGTCAAGAAGAAATGAGCACTCACAGGGGATGTTTATCAGATTTTATTCACCGCAAACTTGCACAAAACAAACAGACGCGTTTCGGTATAGACCTCCTCCTATCTCTACCGAAGCGCCGTAAACTCTAACTATTTAAGCGTGGTGTTTCAACATTGAAACAAAAGAAGGACTACTCAATACATCCCCTGACTCCTACAATAGGTGCCATCTTAGAGTGTATAAAATATACTACTTCAAAGAATGTCCAAATCTACTGGTTGGTATACCTATTGGTTCCTCACTGTAGAATTATATGGATTTACTGTAACACGTGTATATATATTTGTCAGCACTGTTTTGCAACGTTTTGATTTCAGATATGATGAATGTGTAAATTTTGTAAATTTTGATTTTTGCATTTTAATGTACTTGATTCTGCCTTGAGCCCCATGTCAGAAAGCTGCTAACTGAGACATGAGCACCACGTAAGTTGATGGATGCGTGGTGACAGACTATAGCCCTTGTTACTCGTGCGCCTGAAGGCGTGCAAATGCTTGATTTAAGAAGCATTCAGTATTTTTAAAATTTCACTCCTCATCACAGGCATCTGGAAATCGCTTGAAACGCTTGATTTTAATAAGCATACTTGTATTTTAACAAGCACTGATTCGCACTCACTCACCTCCCCCCTTTTATTTGGTATAGAGCGCCGCATCTCCCCGGTCCACCGCAGCTTGTGCTGATTGTGTGGAGGAAGTTCTGGTGGACGGGCTATCACCGTACCCTCACTTCCTGTGGCCCGAGTTTGGCAGCCATTTTTGGAGTAGCGCTGAAGTCTTCGGCAGACTCCGGCTGTCTTAAGGGATGAGCTTGGTGCTGCCGCGACAGGAAGCTGCTAACTGAGACATGAGCAGCACGTAAGTTGATGGATGCGTGGTGACAGACTATAGCCCTTGTTACTCGTGCACCTGAAGGCGTGCAAACGCTTGATTTAACAAGCATTCAGTATTTTTAAAATTTCACTCGTCATCACAGGCATCTGTAAATCGCTTGAAACGCTTGATTTTAATAAGGATACCTGTACTTATTTTAACACGCACTGATTCGCACTCACTCACCTCCCCCCTTTTACTTGGTATAGAGCACCGCATCTTCACGGTCCGTCGCAGCTTGTGCTGATTGTGTGGAGGGAGTTCTGGTGACGTGCTATCACCGTACCCTCACTTCCTGTGGCCCGAGTTTGGTGGCCATTTTGGGGGTAGCGCTTTAATCTTCGGCAGACGGCGGCTGTCATAAAGGAGCACCATGCCACAGCCGTGCAGCGGGCGGGTGCAGTGGAAGCCCCGGCGGCGCGCCGAAGGCGCTCCAAAGGCAAGCCCGTCTGCACCTGTCCGCACTCGAACCGGGCTCAGGGCCACCGCCCCTGCCCGATCCATCCCAGGCAAGTTGAATTACAGACATAGCAGGGAGGCACTGTTGAAGCTCGACACGCTAGGAGGAAATGCAACCTGCCCACGATGTGCACCAAATATTAAATCCATGGACAATAAACTCTGTCCAAACTGCCTAACCCGTCTGCCACATATAAACCCTCTCCCACTCAATTCACTACCGAGAGTTGACCTGGCCAAAATACCAGGAAAGGGGATAGCGGCACGACTCAGGAATACTTCCTACAGCCATACCTTGCCAGACAAAACACCTCAGCCAGCACAAGGGGATAGGAGTAAGGGCGACCTGAGAAGTGGCTTACTCAATGTCAGATCCCTCCCCAAACATGCAACTGAGATAGAGCTACTGATAGAGTCCAGCAACCTGGATATCCTGTTTCTAACTGAAACATGGACGGTGGCCGGGCTCGAGTCAGAGCTGGGTCCGGCATGCCCGGTGGGGTACAAGGTCCTCCACAACCCGAGGTTTAGGGAACGAGGGGGGGGGGGACTGGAGTGGAAGAACTGTACATCGCTATGTTAGACATAGATGAAGTATCCTGTGCGGAATTCCTTGGATTTTCAATAAAATATGACTCAGGTCACTGCTTCACCGGCTTGATATGCTACAGGCCACCAGGGGCCATCAATGCCATGCAACAGCAGGAACTGATTGGTGTTATTAATAACATGACACTCACACATAACAGATTACTAGTGTTGGGGGATTTTAACCTATGGACCAATGGCAAACTAGACACAGCTTTCCACAACATCACACAATCCTGTGCCAATCTAGGACTAAAACAATGGGTAACCACTCCCACACACAGGGAAGGCAACGCGCAGAAGAGGACCTCGTGTCCATGGGAAAAACCCTACCTGTGGGATGGTCAGATCACTATTTAGTAACATTCAATGTCCATACCCTGAATAACGCAAGGCCTAGGGACAAACAGTTCGGAACCTTTATCAGCCGTGATTGGAAAGGACTATTAAAAAAGGGGGAAAGAGGGGACTCCCTTTTTCAGCTAGAAGCCCTTTTTAACCCGGAGAATGACATTACAGTGAACTATCGTTCGCTATGTGAACACGTGACCATGAAACTTGATCAAATTGCCCCTCTGAAAGTAATCAGGAAAAGAGGCAACCCTTCCATGCCCTGGTACACGGAAAACCTGAAAAATCTGAAAATCGCCTGTAAAAGGCGGAAAGATACTGGAGGACGGACTACACAGAACAGAATAGACTACTCTGGAGGCTGTCAATAACAAAATATAAAAAAGAGATTGCCAAAGCAGAACACTTCACAGCCATTATTTTAAAAAGCACAAATAAGTTACGAGACATTTTTAACATGGTGAGGGAAATGTCCCACCCGAATTGCGCAAGCAGCAACATCAAACCACCCCAGGAGCTATGCGATGGTTTGGCCTCCATCAGGACAAAATCAAAAAAATAGTAGAGAGTATAGAGGACTCTCCCACGCGCACAGCACCAGAGCACTGGGGACAGTGGGAAGAAGAGAGAAGGAATGGATAGGCAAGAGTTTGCCCAAGTAGCCCTCAGTATCTCCTCTGGATCCCCGCTGGATCCTGTACCCCACAAAGTTGTAAAGGAATTCGGGGCTGAATTCTTTCCTTTACTTCGTCAGCTATGTGGTCAATCCCTCTGCACAGGCATTGTACTGGCGGAATGGAAGCAGGCGGTTATTACACCCCTGCTAAAGAAACCAAAACTTGACCCCAGCTGCCACAAGAATTACCGACCCATATTCAATTAAGATCACGGAACGACTGGTCGGTAGGTCCCTGTCCCTCTTCTGGGAGACAAACAACATCCTGGAAGAGAAGCAGTTTGGGTTTAGACCAGCCCATGGGACCGAGTCAGCTCTGTTGATGGTCCTAGACAACCTGCGAATGAGGGCGGACAGGGGTGAATCAGCAATTCTAATTCTGCTGGACCTGTCCGCCGCATTCGACACAGTGAGCCACGACATCCTACTGACGAGGCTGGAAACCTTTGGGGTAAAAGGAACGGCGCTCAATTGGTTGCGCTCGTACCTGGCAGACAGATGGCAGGCAGTGGCACTCCCTCCATACCAGTCTGAATTTGCCAAAGTCCCACATGGGGTCCCACAGGGATCCGCCATCAGTCCCATCCTTTTTAATGCCTACATGCAGCCCCTGATGGGCATCATAAAGGCTTATGATATCAGCGTGATCAACTACGCAGACAACACGCAGCTTATGATCTCCCTCAATGACGCCCATGCGGAATCACTAGAGAGCTTCCACACCTGCATGAATGAAATGGCAGCATGTCTAAAAAGAAAGTCGCTACAATTTAACAGCGGAAAAACAGAGATCATGCAAATGCAAAGTGGGGAGAATTGCCAAAAGCCTGCCTGCAGACTTCTGGCCTTTAGCCTCAGATGGACCACTGACACCAGTAAAAACGGTGCTGAATTTGGGGGTCAGCTTCAACGAGAATTTAAACTTGGAGACCAACGTCAATAAACAGGTGAGCAGCTGCTTCACCTTAATGCGGGGCCTCCGAAAGCTGCTGCCTCTTCTACCAGCACAGACTAGAACACATGTAGTCAGGAGCACCATTCTTAGCCACCTGGATTACTGCAGCGCCCTGCTACTGGAATCACCTGCATATCTGATTTCTAGACTCCAGAGTATCCAGGTGGCAGCAGCTAAACTGGCACTCTCACGAGCCCAACGATCCTCCACTACTTTAGCACTGGCCGACCTGCACTGGCTGCCCGTGCCTCAGAGGATCCTCTTTAAACCTCTATGTACTGTTTTTAAAGCAGTACATGGTCAGGGTCCTAAACCACTACAAAACAAGTTCCAATGGTATGAACCCACACGGGCCCTCTGCTCCTCATCCACTAACCTTGTCAGAATACCTAGGATCAGGAAAGCAACCCAGGGTGGCAGAGCCTTTAGCATAGCAGCGGCCCACCTCTGGAATAGCCTTCCAATTGCGATCAGGAAAACCAGAGAATTGTTGCCTTTTGTCAGAGTCCACTTGCTTACCAATCTTTCCTCTCGAAGACTTGCACAGGAACAGAAGATGCTAGCTTTCCGACTCCCACTTCCAACCAATCAGAATCAGAAGTATATCTTGACTCTAACTGATTAGATAGAGGGAAGGGGAAAATTGGATAAAATAACGAAAGAAATAAAACAGAGAAGAGACTGGTCCTGATCCTCTGGAGTTCCGTAGGAATCTTCAAACAGCTTGCAAATCAGCTTCTCAAAGAACCCTAGGAATACTAAACACATACAAGATAATAAATCACTGTACCTGAGCTACTCTGGTCTTCCTATTACTGTTTCTAAGAAAACCTACCCAGGAATCAGTAACGACCTGCCGCTCTTCTATACTGAAGTGTAGTTTTGTGAATGATCTGCCTATTCTGTATTTTCAGATGACAGCTCTCCCTCTTACTTCTGCAAATGATAATAGGGTTATTACTTTCTGCTCAATGCTCTGTGCTTGCACTATTTAATGCTGCTTGTTTTCTCCACCTACCAGTGTTGTCTAAAACGTTGTCCTTATATTGTTTTCTTCTTTGTACAGTGACCTTCTCCTGAATAGATTAATTAACCTCATTCAACTCTCCAGGTAAGTTTCCTATTCTTCTGCTTGTAAATTCTTTCACAGTACCAAAACAAACCTCTCTAACACTGTCCCTATCTTTTTCTAGATAAACGTGAAGTCTTCTATCTTGCACTGGTTCTGTAGACGAAATTCAGCACTGGTGAGTCGGATTCACTCAATTAACTGTTCATTAACCTTTCCTTGCATTGATAACGTTGAGATAACAATATTTACGCAGTCTCATGAACTTGCACAGAATACAGGAAACATTCCACTTAGCTCTGTATTTCTCCGCTACTTCGAATGAGTCTCTCCCCCTCTGCTTCCGTGAAATAATGACTGGAAATCACAGCTCTGGAAAGATTCTTCGCTGACACGCTGTTCAAAAGGCTCCGGTTTCTTCTCTGAAAAAACGAACTCCGCTTGAACACTCTGTAAACTCTTGACTACGTGAACCCCAAGGTCAAGGCAATGAAAGTTGAAATAACTCTTTACTGACTTGAAACGTTTCTTTGCTTATTTCCCTAAGACACTCTCTGACGCGACCTCTGTGACCGGATTCCTCGGTGAAGTGCGCAGTTCCAAAGGAACGCGCGCTGCACCTGGACTCTCAATCACGTGCTGGGAAGGCTAGACTGCTAACCTAGCATTCCGCGCATTCCACAACCCGGACCAAGTGAAGTCTCGGCTGGCGCGCCATTTTCTTGTCTTTAAACACATTGAGTCTGCATTAAGCTTGCTAAAAGGAGGGATCCTGACAGTACCCCCCACCAAAGAGGGTCCTCCCGGTCTAGGTTTGGTAGGATTTCTTTGGTGAAAGAGACACACCAACCTAGGAGCATGAACATCTGACTCCAACTCCCAAGACCTTTCCTCTGGCCCATAGCCTTTCCAGTCCACTAGATAGTACAGTCTTCCTCTTACTCGTTTTGAATCCACAATTTCCTTGACCTCAAATTCTAATCCAGTTTCTAACTGAATGGGAGGTGGAATTTCTTCTTTCCGCAACCCCTTAACTGATTTCTTTAATAAGGAGACATGGAAAACTGGATGAATTTTTAGTTTCGTGGGCAAATTTAGTTTAAAGGTTACTGGATTGATCTGTTCTGCAATAAGATATTGGCTGAATCTAGGCTGAAACTTTCTACTGCCCTTTAGTCGAAGATTCTTAGTATTTAACCAAACCTCATCACCTACTTCTAAATCTGGGGTATCTCTTCTTGTCAGCATACTTCTTGTACTTGCTTTTAGCCTGCTCTAAATTCTTGGATGCCTCTTCATGTATATGCTGTAAGTGAGTTACTAAATCCTGGACTGCCGGGACAGAGATGTGAACATCTTGCACTGTGGAATTCGGGTGTTTGCCATAATTCAAATAAAATGGTGAATAACCCGTGGACACATTCTTTGCGTTATTATAGGCAAATTCTGCAGTCCATAAATAGTCCAACCATTCCCCACCCTGCTTCAACGTGAATAAACTTAAATACTGCTCCACTTCCTGGTTCACTCGTTCAGTTTGTCCATCAGTCTCTGGGTGAAAACCGGTGGAAAAACGTGTCTCAACCCCAAGTCTCTTCATAAAGGCCTTCCAGAAATGAGACACAAATTGAGTCCCTCGGTCCGATATCATGACCTCAGGAATTCCATGTAATCTCACCACCTGAGCACTAAAATGAGCTGCTAACTGCCTAGCAGTTGGAGTTCCCTTCAAGGCTACAAAATGCGCCATTTTGGTGTATGCATCCACTACCACTAAGATGGTGTTAAACCCTTGACAAGTGGGAAGATCAGTTATCAAATCTAGAGTGACTGTGTGCCAGGGGGAAGGAGGGTTAGGCAAAGGTTGTAATAAACCCTTAGGTGCTTGCCGTTCTGATTTTCCCTGCGCACAAATCTCACATGTCTTTACATATTGCTCAATGTCCTTATTCATGTGTGGCCACCAATACTTTCTTTTAACTAAGTCCACAGTCTTCAATTCTCCCTTGTGACCTGCCAACAGATGATCATGGCATTCATTCATCGCTTGTCTCTGTAGTGTAGAAGTGGGTAAGTACAAGGCTTCAGTCTGATAAGGTAAACCATCAATGACTTCTCTTCCAACTCCTTGCTGCACCCACTCCAGCATTTTCTCAGGCGACATGACTTGGAGAATTTGTTCCTTAACACTCAAAGAATCTACTGCGCCGATGATTTTAGAATTGGGAATGATTGCTTGTGTCTTAATTTCCTCTTTTCCTTCTCCTGTACCCATTCGGGACAAGGCGTCCGCTTTTCCGTTCTGAGCTCCAGGTCTTTAGGTAATGACAAAGTCGTAGTCGGCGAAATACAATGACCAACGAAGTTGCCGAGGCGTTAAGGTCTTGGCTGATTTTAAAAATTTCAAATTACGATGGTCGGTGTAAACTGTGACTACATGATGGGCTCCCATTAAGTAGTGTCTCCACTCCTTGAAGGCGTCTTTAATTGCTAATAGTTCCTTTTCCGTTATTGTATAGTTGATTTCTGCTGGAGTCAATTTCCGTGAACGATAGGCCACGGGGTGTAGTGACCAGTTTCCTTGTTCCTTTGAGAAAGTACACCTCCTACAGCCAGATCTGAAGCGTCCGTTTCAACATAGAAGGGCTCAGATGGGTCTGCATGAAGAAGGATCGGAGCTGAAGTAAATTCATCTTTTAAGGCCTTGAATGCTAATTCTGCTTCCTCAGACCATTCAAATTGTACCCCTTTCCTCAACAGCCTAGTGAGAGGAAGGATTGGGCGAGAGAACTCACTAATGAACCGACGATAGAAGTTTGCAAAACCAATGAATGCTTGTACTTCTTTTACACTGGTTGGGGACTTCCATTCCAACACTGCCTGAATTTTCCGCTTGTCCATGTGAATACCCGACTGCGAAATTACAAAACCCAGGAACTCAACTTCCGTGACATTGAAAGCACATTTTTCCAGCTTGACAAATGACCTGTTTTCTCTCAGCTTTTGTAGAATCTTTTGTACTTGGTTCCGATGTTCTTGTACATCGACAGAGTAAATCAAGATATCGTCAATATAAACTATTGCACATTGATCTATGTATTCACTGAGAACATCATTTATGAAATGCTGAAAGGCAGCAGGGGCATTGCACAACCCATAGGGCATCACCTGATACTCGAACAGTCCAAAACGGGTTCTAAACGCCGTTTTCCATTCATCCCCAGCTCTTACTCGGATGAGATGGTATGCCCCTCTTAGATCCAACTTCGTGAATATCCGTGCCCCCTTCACCTGGTCTAACAAGACGGAAATGAGAGGAAGTGGATATCTATTCTTCTTGGTTATTCGGTTGATTGCGCGATAGTCAATGCAAGTCCTCAACTCGCCTTCTTCCTTCTTCGGCACGAAGAATATAGGCGAGGAGACTGGGGATTGAGAAGGACGAATGAATCCATTTGCTAAATACTTGTTGAGGTACTCTTTTAAATGATCATGCTCCTTTTCGGTCAGAGCATGAACCCGACTGCACGGCATATTTGCCCCTGGTTCAAGGTCTATATTACAATCATAGACACGATGCGGTGGTAACTGTTCCGCTTCCTGCTCATCAAACACATCTTTAAAATCTTGATATTCCGGGGGTATCGTCTGGGTATTGATTACGCACACCGTTGCATCAGCTGAACATAAGGCTTGGGCTGGATTCTCCCGATGGTTTTCTATTTGGTTTCCGAAACAGTTGTTCCTACAGTAATCTGAAGTCATTTCTATGGTTCTGGCAGCCCAATCTTTTGTTGGATTGTGCTCAGTGAGCCAAGGAAGCCCAAGAATCAACTGAAACTGAGGTGCGTCGATCAAATTAAAATGAATGTCTTCTTGATGGCCATCCTCTCGAATTAACTGCACCAATTCCGTGTGACTTACTATAGGGCCAGAAGATAAATTCGTCCCATCAATGGCTCTGACTGATTCACTCTTGTCTTTAGCTATGGACCTCAACCCAATCTTACTTGCGAATTTCAGATCACAAAAGTTTCCTGTTGCCCCTGAATCCACCATAACTGTTATGCCTTCTTGCACTTCTTGACAGAACTTGATGGTCGTTGATAATATGAGATGTGGAGATGACGACTGTAGGTTGTTAGCCAATTGGTGTTCTTGTGGAGTTGGTTCTTGACTCGCATCCACCTGTACAACTCCTTCTACAGGTGGTGCAGCTAGTTTTCCTTCGGCTTATAAGATCCTTTGGGTTTCTTTGGACAATTCCTCACAAAATGTCCGCTTGAACCACAATACATGCATAGATTGCTGGCTCGTCTTTTCTCTTTTTCTTCCTTAGTAAGCGGTCCCCTTATAGTTCCGATTTGCATGGGTTCTGAGCTGTTACCTCCTTCTGCACCTTTTCCTGGTTCAAACCTTGTTCTATCAAAACGGGGTACTGTGCTTCGAAACTCACGTCGTCTTTCACCCTTCCGTTCCCCTTGACGGAAATCCAATTCCAATACTAGATCTATTAGGGCAGATATCTCAGTGGGTCGATTAGGTATTTGTGCCAGTCCATCTTTTAATTCATCTCGTAGGCCACGATAGAATATTGCAGTTCTTTTACTTTCGGGCCAATCAGTCTCCATAATTAACTTGTTAAATTGGACCAAATACGCTACAAAGGGCCAGATGTATCAAGGCTTTTGTGACTCGCAAAGGCTGAAAATCGCAGATTTTCGGCCTTTGCGACTCGCAAACGGCCGTTTTGCGATATTTCACATGTATGAAATTTATTTAATCGCAATTATTTGCGATTCCTTCTTTTGCATAGCATTTAAGGAATCGCGATTCCTTAAATGATATGTATGTATGACACATTTTTGGTGTGCGAATTTGTGTAAAAAAAATCGCATTTTACCATCAACTTGTAGTTGGTGGTAAATTGCGATTTTTTACAAAAATGCCCTAATTGGCATTTGTAAGGGTGGCATGTGACACTCATACATGCCCATAGGGCATGTATGTGTTCCACATGCACACACATGTAGATTTGAGGGGTGCAGCAGGGTGTCTTTGAGACACCCCTGCACCCTTGAAATAATTCTCAAATTGCGATTAGCAAATTGCGAATTCGCAATTTGAGAATTACTGCACAATCATTCCTATGGGCCTCCTGGCCCATAGAAATGAATGGGAAAATTATTCCTTAATTGCGATTAGCAATTTGCTAATCGCAATTAAGGAATTGTAAGGAATCGCTAAAAAATAGCGAAATTCTACATACATACCATTTTGCACTTCTCAAATAGCGATTCCTTAACAATCGCTATTAGAGAAGTGCAAAATGGTTTCTTGATACATCTGCCCCTAAGTCTCTATTGCCCTGTTTCAGATCCAACAACTCATTGTCCACTGCCTGCGAGATTCTTCTCCGGTCGAATATTCGCAAAAATTATTTTTTAAACTCATCATAATTCTGCAGAAGAGGGTCATCTCTTGATACCAAAGGCATAGACCATGCGGACGCATCTCCACTCAAATATGATAAGATGAATGCCACTTTAGATTGTGCGTCAGGGAAGATAGAAGGGCGACACATAAAGTGCAAGGAACATTGTGCGATGAACACCTGTGCTTTCTGGGGATCCCCATTAAATCTCTCTGGTGCCGCTAGGGGTATAACCGGGGACAAGGAATGTATGACCTGTGTGGTTGATTTGCTAGTTTCCCCCGTAGATGTTATGGGAGTCTCCCTATTTCTTAAAAGTGATGGCCCAACTTGCTGCGCTAACTCTGCGGTTTCTTTTCTGGAATTTATCACCTCTTGTCTCAACCTTTGGTTTTCTTCTTTTACCGCTACTAACTCCTTTTGTATTGTATCTAAAACCGCCCCCAATGTCTGCAAATTAATTCCTTCAACCATTCTGTTCGGGTGCAAGTTTACAACGTGGGCACTTCACTCTGTCAGAGTCCACTTGCTTACCAATCTTTCCTCTCGAAGACTTGCACAGGAACAGAAGATTCTAGCTTTCCGACTCCCACTTCCAACCAATCAGAATCAGAAGTATATCTTGACTCTAACTGATTAGATAGAGGGAAGGGGAAAATTGGATAAAATAACGAAAGAAATAAAACAGAGAAGAGACTGGTCCTGATCCTCTGGAGTTCCGTAGGAATCTTCAATCAGCTTGCAAATCAGCTTCTCAAAGAACCCTAGGAATACTAAACACATACAAGATAATAAATCACTGTACCTGAGCTACTCTGGTCTTCCTATTACTGTTTCTAAGAACACCTACCCAGGAATCAGTAACGACCTGCCGCTCTTCTATACTGAAGTGTAGTTTTGTGAATGATCTGCCTATTCTGTATTTTCAGATGACAGCTCTCCCTCTTACTTCTGCAAATGATAATAGGGTTATTACTTTCTGCTCAATGCTCTGTGCTTGCACTATTTAATGCTGCTTGTTTTCTCCACCTACCAGTGTTGTCTAAAACGTTGTCCTTATATTGTTTTCTTCTTTGTACAGTAACCTTCTCCTGAATAGATGAATTAACCTCATTCAACTCTCCAGGTAAGTTTCCTATTCTTCTGCTTGTAAATTCTTTCACAGTACCAAAACAAACCTCTCTAACACTGTCCCTATCTTTTTCTAGATAAACGTGAAGTCTTCTGTCTTGCACTGGTTCTGTAGACGAAATTCAGCACTGGTGAGTCGGATTCACTCAATTAACTGTTCATTAACCGTTCCTTGCATTGATAACGTTGAGATAACAATATTTACACAGTCTCATGAACTTGCACAGAATACAGGAAACATTCCACTTAGCTCTGTATTTCTCCGCTACTTCGAATGAGTCTCTCCCCCTCTGCTTCCGTGAAATAATGACTGGAAATCACAGCTCTGGAAAGATTCTTCGCTGACACGCTGTTCAAAAGGCTCCGGTATCTTCTCTGAAAAAACGAACTCTGCTTGAACACTCTGTAAACTCTTGACTACGTGAACCCCAAGGTCAAGGCAATGAAAGTTGAAATAACTCTTCACTGACTGGAAACGTTTCTTTGCTTATTTCCCTAAGACACTCTCTGACGCGACCTCTGTGACCGGATTCCTCGGTGAAGTGCGCAGTTCCAAAGGAACGCGCGCTGCACCTGGACTCTCAATCACGCGCTGGGAAGGCTAGACTGCTAACCTAGCATTCCGCGCATTCCACAACCCGGACCAAGTGAAGTCCCGGCTGGCGCACCATTTTCTTGTCTTTAAACACATTGAGTCTGCATTAAGCTTGCTAAAAGGAGGGATCCTGACACCTTTCCGCAAAAATGTCAAGACCTGGCTCTTCCCTAAAGTATAATTACCCCTGTAGCAACAGTATCATTCCTCCATCCTTGCCCCTATGCTGATCACTTCTTAGTTGCACCTCTTCTAAAGCGCCAGGATGCCCGTAGGGTTGCAGCGCGCTCTACAAATGATATAAATAAAAATAAATAAATTATGAATTGTGATTTTGTATTTGTAAATATTTAGAGGCTGCTTTGTATTTAACTGTTTAATTAACTGCGTGGGACATCCATGATCCCATCCAAGGCATGATTAATCGTACATGGTGGGCCCATCTGTGGGCATGATTGAAACACCACGCTTGTGGAGGAGAGTGGAGCGGCATTTGTAATACGGGAGCACCCCTGTATGTGGAGCACCCACCGGCGAGTGCACCGCGTAATTGGTGCCACGGAGCGAGTATATATATATATATATATATATATATATATATATATATATATATATTTCCACCAAAATGCCCCAAAGCATTCCTGCATTACTCGACGCACTCACAGCTGTTGCAAAACCATCCGGTTCATTTTAACTCGGCACGCCAACAGGATCATTCCGGTTATATACATATATTTTTCCAGACGCGAAGAATTATTTTGGGTTGAAATTATTGTTGTTTTCAATTGCCCATCCAGGGCTTTATTGTTACAGTTAATTTACAACTGTATGATGAAATTGACCACTTATAAATGGTGGTATGCCTGACTTAAGGCTAATGTAAATGTAAATGTAAATGTAGTTGAGCTTATATAGCGCACAGCTACCCGCAGTGGGTGTCCCGGCGCTTGCTTAGGGAACCCGTCCTGATATTCCCCTGTGTGATAGCCCCAGCGGGTATCCACAAGGTGAAAGTCAGGCATCCCGCCGCGAGGGGCCGTTGTGGAGATTAAGCAAGCTATTGCCCAGAGTCGCAGAGTGTGAACCCGTGAGTCGAGAAGGCACCGGAGCGAGAATTAACGAGTCTGTGGAATTTTTGAGCCCAAGACCCGCCGAGGCGGGGAATTGAACCCTGGTCCAGGGCCGAACTCAAGCTCCAGGTCTGCCGCCTCTAACCCCTGAGCCACACTTCTCCACTAATGTCCTTTGTTTGTGTTAATGACCACATGTATTTAAATCTGCCTAATGACGGCGCCGGCCTCTATTGACAAAGGCGGCAGCCGAAACGCTTCTAGTGTGTATTTATTGCCACAAAGATTTAGCTGTCCCAAGTCACAAATCCGGCGGGCACACGGCTGGAGTAGCCACCCCCTGTATATTTCACACACCGTCACCAATGTGAGAACTCTTCCCATTCACGATGAGTTGACAACAAAGGAGCCGTGGCCACAAGTATTGCAGTGCAAAGTTTATTCAGGCAGGATGTCCTACGCGTTTCGGAGTTGTAGTCACTCCTTCATCACGGGCTGAAGGAGTGACTACAACTCCGAAACGTGAAGGACATCGTGACGGTGTGTGAAATATATATATATATATATATAACATCAGGCATTCGAACGGAAGCCTCACATTGGGGACATCGACTGTCTACTGACAGTGCGCCACGAACCACGGAGCCGAATCGAAGTGCTCCACATACAACGCCTGGGCGATAGAGATACACGCCGCAAACCCAGGTCAGAGAGTTTTACGCAAATCACCACCACAGATTCAATTCTTCATAGCAGTCGCAAGACACGAGGACTCCAAGACCAGCAACCACAACCTCCTCCCTCTAAGAGGTGCCGGACGGTGCACGTAGAGAATCAAACTATCGAGGTGCCGCCCCCTTGTCCACCATTCAATCTTTAGGAGCCTGATTCTTACAGACAACTTACAAAGCCCTGATGAGGGTTCGAAAACGTGCCATTCGAACCTGAAACGCGTCGGCATTCCGCAAGAGCCAATTGTAACATTAAGTGTTCCTATGCAAAAGAATTGACATAGCTTGTGCTCTTGTTTTCACTTAGCTTTGGTTGTCACAAAACAGGAATTTATTTGTAAACATCAATGAATTTAAGTGTGAATATGTTTTGTTTTGAGTATTCATGTTTTGTACTAATTGCTTTTCTTTATAATTGTGTATAAATTGTGCAGTTATTGTGTGGATTACTTAAGTGCATCTTTTTCTGTTTCTTAAAAGAAATTTCACAAACATAAAAAAATATGAGTAATGGGTATAAATAAAACTACCTGTTCAGGTGTTATTGATTCACACTTGTCATTTTCTAAATAATTCCAATTATTGACGAGTGGGCAGCTTCTATTGTTTCTCATGTTTAAATATAGAGCC
>NW_028252863.1:0-38000 GCF_964263255.1 Lissotriton vulgaris | reverse complement strand
TAACGCCAATTGAGGATTCTGTGTGCAATTTTCCAGAATTTTGGCCAGCTCCGCTCAGCTCCTTCTCTGAAAGTTTTGGGGGGATTCGTCAAGCGGGGGCCGAAAGGGGGGTCCCAAAACGTGTTTTCCCCATGTTAATTTACTTAGGGACCTTTAGACACGGCTACAGCCCGAACGGCCGAATGGAATTACACCAAACTTGGCAAAATGATAGGGACTGGTATGCAGATGTGCCTTTGCTATGTTTGGTGAAAATCCCTAAAGTAGTTCTTGAGAAAATTAAATTTGAAATTTTTCAAATGGCATTTTCTATGGGACCTTTAGACACGGCTACAGCCCGAACGGCTGAATGGAATTACACCAAACTTGGCAAAATGGTAGGGTCAGGTATGCAGTAGTGCCTTTTCTATATTTGGTGAAAATCCCTCCAGTAGTTGTTGAGAAAATGAATTTGAGCAAATTATATATCTATATGCGCTCAATATTCTATGGGGAATAACTTTGGCGCCGATTGAGGAATCTGTGTGTAAATTTCCAGAATTTTGGCCAGCTCCGCTCCGCTCCTTCCTTTAAAGTTTCGGGGGGATTCGTCAAGCGGGGGCCAAAACGGGGGTCCCAAAACTTGTTTCCCCCATGTTAATTTCCATAGGGACCTTTAGACACGGCTACAGCTCGAACGGCTGAATGGCAGCTGCCCACAAAGTGCTGGGCAACTGTGTACATCACAGAAAGGCCTAAACGGTGCAGCTGCCCACTAATTGCTGGACAGCTGGGTACTAACATGCTGTGGCAGGGCTCTCAGTAGCCCCTAGAACAAATCTGTGTCACCTGAGCCACACAGGCTCTAAAACAAACACTGCGCACGTTGGAGCCACACAGGCTCTGGCCAACACTGGTCAAACGTTGGAGCCACACTGGCTCTAAAGCAACATGCCCCCTGGAGCCGCCCTGGACTCTCCAAGCGTTGGGGCGACCCACTGCCAACCGGGGCCGCCCTTGAAGTCCTTGTGGCTTTAGACACAACTGGGCCCTTTGGGGACGGGCATCGACAATATGCCCCGATATGCCCCGAGCCCTCTTGCTCTCCAACAACAATGTGGCCGACTCGGGAGCCTCTCAAACAATAATGGCCCCGGGCCTCTCAGGCTCTAAATTGCAACTGCCCCTGGAGCCTCGGAGGCTCCCCGGTTCCAAACGTGGCCCCTTCGGTGGAGCGGCCCCCTATCAGGCGGGGGCCACTCAAGAACTAATGCGGGGGCGCTCCCGCACCCACGGGGACTCTCACTGATCTCCCCTTGGTGCTCCCTCCTCCCCCACCTTCTCCTCAGCAGCGTCACTCACCAGCTGCTTCACCAGGGCGGGGGTTCGCACCACGCTTCACCCGGTCCCCCATCTCGGGACCGGGACTTCGGGAAGTGGAGCCCTCATGGCTCCAGGCTCCTTGCTCCTCTCTCGGGCATCCATTCCGGGCCACAACCTCTTGGCGCACAGCACCTCCGGTCTCCCACTTCACACGGGAGACCGGCAACACAGCCACAGGCTTCCCTCAGGCAAGGGGGGGCAGCGGAAGTAACTTCCTCCCAGCCTCATCTCTTCCCGAGCCCGGCGGTGATCACGAGTGATGGGCCAATCCCATCGCGGCTCTTGCGGTGAGCCTCCCAGTGACGTCGGAGCCTCTGCGGGCCAGGCGGCCAATCCCAGCGCGACTCTCGGGGGCAGGCCTCTTGC
Source organism: Lissotriton vulgaris (assembly GCF_964263255.1). NCBI lineage: Eukaryota > Metazoa > Chordata > Amphibia > Caudata > Salamandridae > Lissotriton > Lissotriton vulgaris. The sequence goes on along the minus strand of NW_028252863.1, from coordinate 36,272 downwards.
AACGGCCAATCAGAGCACGGCTCCTGTCGGCGAGGGACCAATCGGGTCCCGGCCCCTTCATTCTCCTCTCCTCGGCTCCTGGTCGCCTTCAGGCCCCCGGGCCGCAGCGGTGACAACACGGGGCAATGCCGGGTGGGCACCGGCCTCCATTAAATGCAGAATAAAAGCGCTACTAAGCGCTTTGGCCAGATAAAGCGCTCCAAAGCGCTAAAGGGGCAAAAACACGCGCCCTCCAGCCCAGGATTAAAGATAAAGCGCTATCAGCGCTAGGAATCAAACCATAGCGCCTCCAGCGCTACAAGGACCAAGACGGGTTTAAAAATACAGCGCTCCCAGGCGCACTCAGCAGCAAAGTCCTCCAGGCACTTCCAGGCTAGAATAAGCCTTGGCAAAAGCAAGCAAAAAGTCCCCAGTAGTCTGCAGCAGGGGACCACAGGCAAAGGGTCCCCCAGGGAAAGTCCATCAGAGGTCCAGGAGCTGGGCAGGGCCCAGGGATTCCCCTGAGCCCCAGCAGCAGCATGCCCCTGGCAGATTCAAGTTGAAAACAAGAACCTTTTGGAAGGGGACACAGCCCCTTCTTATACACAGAAAAGCCTTTGAAGTCCTTTGAAGCAGGCAGTGTGAGAACCAGCTAGACTGGTTTAGAGGGAAGTCCCCTTCAGTATCAGGGACAGAGGTGTCAGTCGCCCAGCGGGAGGTGGAGCCAGCTTTGTAGTTAGGCAGGCACAGCCCTTCACTATCAGGTGCCATCTCCTCCCACTTCCCTGGCAGCAGATGCTGCCTTTCATCCATGGGCTGACTTCAGACAACCTCCTGGGCTCTCTAGCCCCTGTCATCCTCAAACCAGACAGTCAATCCACAAGTAGGCCCAGGCACTCTGGGCCAGGCTCACCAGCCAATCACACGCTAGCACCAACTTACACAAATATGCCAACTTCCAAAAGTAGTACTTCTAGACTAGACACAGTCATGCCGCATACATCATTTTGCAGCATTCACTCTCACGAGTTCATACATACCAAAATCGCCCCTGCACTCCCCACACATCAGGAACTACCATGGGCATACATATTCCCCATTCATTTCTATGGGAGGGAAGGTCACTCACCACACATACAGAGAGCTCAAGCACTTTACACTGTACTACAGTGAAAAAGTGCGCAGAGGCCTAAAATCACCAACACCAGGTTCCATAAACAGGCTAGGAAAAAGCAAAAAGTCTAGGGGTGAACCTACCCAACGGGCCGGGTCCAACACACGGCTACAGCCCAAACAGCTGTACGGAATTACACCAAACTTGGCAAAATGGTAGGGACAGGTATGCAGTAGTGCTTTTTCTATATTTGGTGAAAATCCCTCCAGTAGTTGTTGAGAAAATGAATTTGAGCAAATTATATATCTATATGCGCTCAACATTCTATGGGGAATACCTTTGGCGCCGATTGAGGAATCTGTGTGTAAATTTCCAGAAATTTGGCCAGCCCCGCTCCGCTCCTTCCTTTAAAGTTTCGGGGGGATTCGTCAAGCGGGGGCCAAAACGGGGGTCCCAAAACTTGTTTCCCCCTTGTTAATTTCCATAGGGACCTTTAGACACGGCTACAGCCCGAATGGCTGAATGGAATTACACCAAACTTGGCAAAATGGTAGGGCCTGGTATGCAGATGTGCCTTTGCTATGTTTGGTGAAAATCCCTCCAGTAGTTCTTGAGAAAATTGAATTTGAAATTTTTCAAATGGCATTTTCTATAGGACCTTTAGACACGGCTACAGCCCAAACGGCTGAACGGAAAATACACCAAACTTGGCAAAATGGTAGGGACAGGTATACAGTAGTGCCTTTTCTATATTTGGCGAAAATCCCTCCAGTAGTTGATGAGAAAATTGAATTTGATCAAATTATAGATCTATATGCGCTCACCGTACGTGCACCGTACGCGTACCCTTACGTGCGTGAGCGAGTTTCTGATTGTCTGGAAGTCGACTGTCAACATTCTAAATTGTCCAAACCAGGAAGTGTTGGCCACCATCTTGTTTTTCAGGAGAACTGAGGAACAAGAGAGCCCAAAACAAGAGTGAAAAACACGAAAAGGGGGCAGGGTAGAGACCCCCCAACCCTCTAGCCCTTCTTAGGGGGTCCCAAAACGTGTTTTCCCCATGTTAATTTCCATAGGGACATTCTGACAAGGCTACAGCCCGAACGGCTGAATGGGATTACACCAAACTTGGCAAAATGGTAGGGCCTGGTATGCAGATGTGCCTTTGCTATGTTTGGTGAAAATCCCTCCAGTAGTTCTTGAGAAAATTGAATTTGAAATTTTTCAAATGGCATTTTCTATGGGACCTTTAGACACGGCTACAGCCCGAACGGCTGAACGGAATTACACCAAACTTGACAAAATGGTAGGGACAGGTATGCAGTAGTGCCTTTTCTATATTTGGTGAAAATCCCTCCAGGAGTTGTTGAGAATATTAATTTGACTAAATTATATATCTATATGTGCTCAACATTCTATTGGGAATAACTTTGACGCCGATTGAGGAATCTGTGTGTAATTTTCCAGAATTTTGGCCAGCTCCGCTCCGCTCCTTCCCTGAAAGTTTCGGGGGGATTCGTCAAGCGGGGGCCGAAAGGGGGGTCCCAAAACGTGTTTTTGCCCCATGTTAATTTCCATAGGGACCTTTAGACATGGCTACAGCCCGAACGGCTGAATGGAAGTACACCAAACTTGGCAAAATGGTAGGGCCTGGTATGCAGATGTGCCTTTGCTATGTTTGGTGAAAATCCCTCCAGTAGTTCTTGAGAAAATTGAATTTGAAATTTTTCAAATGGCATTTTCTTTGGGACCTTTAGACACGGCTACAGCCCGAACGGCTGAACGGAATTACACCAAACTTGGCAAAATGGTAGGGACAGGTATGCAGTAGTGCCTTTTCTATATTTGGTGAAAATCCCTCCAGTAGTTGTTGAGAAAATTGAATTTGATCAAATTATAGATCTATATGCACCGTACGCATACCGTACGCGTACTGTACGTGTACCGTACGCGTACCGTACGAGTACCCTTACGTGCGCAAGAGAGTTTCTGATTGGCTGGAAGTCGACTGTCAACATTCCAAATTGTCCAAACCAGGAAGCGTTGGCCACCATCTTGTTTTTCATGAGAACTGAGGCACAAGAGAGCCCAAAACAAGAGTGGAAAACACGAAAAGGGGGCAGGGTAGAGACCCCCGAATCCTCTAACCCTTCTCAGGGGGTCCCAAAGGGAGCCCCAAGGGCAAAAAACAAAACAAATCGCAGGGTACGTGCACCGTACGTAGGGTACGCGTACCGTGCGTGAACCCCGCGATTTAAAAAAATATATATTTTTTTTGCTCTTGGTGGTCCTTCTGGGACCCCGTGAGAAGGTTTAGGGGGTCAGGGGGTATCAACCCTGCCCCCTTTTCGCGTTTTCCACTCTTGTTTTGTGCTCTCTTGTGCCTCACTTCTCCTGAGAAACAAGATGGCTGCTCAGGTGGTCCCAGAAGGATAATAACATTCATAAACGTTATCCACTAATAGAATTAGCATTTACAAAACCTTTGAAATTTGTTGAAAAAAAATATAAGTTTCACGCCTGATATAGTTAGGAATTAGCATTTTAAAAACCTTGCAAATTCACTGAAAAAAAACATAGGTTTCAAGCCTAGTATAGTTAGGAATTAGCATTTAAAAAACCTTGCAAATTCACTTAAAAACCATAGGTTTCAGGACTTATATAGTTAGGAATTAGCATGTAAAAAACCTTGCAAATTCACTTAAAAAAACCATAGGTTTCAGGCCTTATATAGTTAGGAATTAGCATTTTAAAAACCTTGCAAATTCACTTAAAAAACCATAGGTTTCAAGCCTTATATAGTTAGGAATTAGCATTTAAAAACCATTTAAATTGCTCCTATATAGTTAGTTGTACTAACTATATTTTGTGCACTCGCAATCCACTGCTGATGATGTCACATATTACATCATTCATGACATGGTCAGTGACATCACTAATGACATCTCAAATGACATCACTGATGACATCACTGATGACATCTCATTTGACATCACTGATCACATCGCTGATGATATCATTCATGTGATAATACGATGCACCTCCTCACACTCTAATATAACCTTTGATACACCCAGTGTTAAATACAGACTACCATTCTTGAAACCATTGACACACCAATACCAGTTACTACATACGCACTCACTGATTCCTAGGTCTACACATACATTCACTCATTCACCCATAGAATCACTCATACATACAGTCACTCATCAATACAACACTATCATATGCACTCATACACCTATACAAATACTCCCATCACTGCCACTCATCCATGGAGTTACTCACACACCTAGTCAGTCATGCAAATAATCAATCACACTTCCATTTCCTCAACTATAGAGTTATACACAAAACACCTTACTTATTCAAACATATACTAACACATACTTACTCTCTTATACAATCACTGATACAAGTACACATTGATCCATATAGCCACTCGCACATTCACTGGCTCTCATGTATAGTCATTTATATATGCCAACTCTCACATGCACTGTGTTTTACATATGTACTTACTTGCACATGTAGCACTGAGATATCCATTCACTTACCAACACACCCATGCACACAGTCAACCGTCCACATAGCTGTTTCCACATGCACTCTTGAACTCATACACCTAGTGAATCAACTGCTCACACATCTATGCACAGAGTCACACACCTCCCAGCCACCCACACACACACTCAGTCTCCCATTCAAATACTTGGGCAACCAATCAATAACCCATATAGCCACTCATACAGCTACTGATCAACACATGCAGCAGGTTACACAACAACAGACATACTGATGCACACATTCAGACAGTTTAGTCACTAACCCATGCATTTAGCAAGACACATTTAATCCCTCACTCATACAGTCAGTCATGCTCCTACTAAATACTTCATCCAGACACTTATACATCCACTCATTCTTCAATATATAAAACATATTTAAACTTTACAGAAACACACAGTCTCTGGATGATGTCATCAGTGATGTCATCAGTGATGTCAAATGAGATGTCATCAGTGATGTCATCAGTGATGTCATTTGAGATGTCATCAGTGATGTCATCAGTGATGTCACTGACCATGTCATGAATGATGTAATATGTGACATCATCAGCAGTGGATTGTGGGTGTGCGAAATATAGTTAGTACAACTAACTATATAGGAGCAATTTCAATGGTTTTTTAAATGCTAATTCCTAACTATATAAGGCCTGAAACCTATGTTTTTTTAAGTAAATATATATATATATATATATATATATATATATATGTTGATGTGTTTTGTAATCATAACAAACATTACAAGATGGCTGCCCCTATTTTGTACATGGTGTGAGTCCCCTTTCTCTGTTTATGTCCTAAAGGATGTGGGATCGACAGAAGAATGTTTAAAAACAATGTCGAGAGTAAACGCAGTGTAACACACACTGACGAAGGCAGAACGCCGAAACGCGTCTGTGTGTGCCCCTCCGCTAAATAAAATCTAGCGTGTTGAAGTATTCTACCCCTCGAGTGCTGTCTCGTTCTTCTGCCGAGTTTGGAAGGATTTTGAGCGTTATATATATATATATATATATATATATATATATATATCCAATCCAGCAAAGAAGAGGTGGAGGCCGCTCGGGGGAAGCGTCTGGAGACCTTTATTAAAACAGCTCACGCATTATATATATATACACACACATACAGACAAAGAAAATGAAGGTGGCTGGGTATGTAGGCACATGCAATTCACTCAGTACAGGTAGAAAATATTCATAAGTGTCCGATTCTTAAATGTCCATGTATCATTTGGTACTCTGGAGGAGGGAGAGCCACCTAATCTTCCTCTATTGGAAAGAGAATTTTCCAAATTGAATTCAAAAGGGTTTTAGGAGCATTCAAAGAATTGATTTGAGGTCGCTGTGTCAATAGTTCATGCCCTGCAGGAACTAGGGGTGCATGGACACAGGATGGCATAACATGTGCCCCCCTGCATGATCCCCAGTTATGCGATCCTGTACAGGCTCCCAACATTTCCCCACCCTATGAACAGAGCTCTAGTTGAGAATCTTTAGTGAAATCTTATCTTTGTACCACCATTGGAGTCTTGTGCTTTTCCTAAAGCCAAATTGAGCTTGCTTGTGTAACCAATTCATGTCATGGTGTGTGTATGTGAATTGCAAACCTGCCTTAAAAGCCATCATTTGGCGCTTTATGTGCGGTAATGAACTGTATTTTAACTCTTTAAGCAAAATGTTTGGAGTGATTTTTGCACTGATATTTGTTGCTGCACCCACATGCGCGGTCTGGTTCTTGGCGCACATAGCATTGGCTACAGCGCATAGAGACCTTACACTGCCGCACATAGAGGAAACAAATTAGAGGGAACATTGGTTACAGGTAAGTTATAATGAGGAATTAGCATTTAAAAAACCTTTGAAATTAACTGACAAAAACAGAGGTTACAAAGATGTTATAGTTAGTAAATAGAATTTAACGGATGTACGTCACTACCACGCACACTTTTACAACGCGTACCATTACAACGGGGTTGTAACAACGCAAGTCGTTACAACGACTTGCGTTGGGGGGGCGCAAATTAAAAAAATTTAAGTTACTATTCCAACACCAGTCCCCGTGGACAGTAGGGAAGGTGTTGGGATAGTATATTAAATGATTTACTATCCTTGAGCGCCACCCAGCGCAATTCGTTGTAACAATTTTTGTTGTTATAACCGCGTGGTAATGGTACGTCGTTGTAACGCTCGCGTTGTAAACGTTGCATACCGAATTGAACAAATATTAGAAATTCAGTGAGAAAACCAAAGGTTAAAGGGACGTTATAGTTAGGGTCAGATTTCACTCAAAGAAAACCAGTGAAATTTGGCAGTTACAGTTACCTGAGCTAACTATAACGTACGCCCCTTTAATACACTGCTTATGACCTCACATATTACTTCACTCATGACATGATCAATGACATCACTGATGACATCACTGCATGCCTGCACTTATGGTTGACGAATGTCGCATGGCATGATCATTGATGAACGAGGATGTGACCCTTAGCTCACTGCCATCACAGTTGGATGTATCTTCACTGGAGATCTTTCTCCAGCCCAAACACAAACCGGCCAGCAAAAGAAAAGTGAAGAGCCTATCCGGGGCACAGTGGTTGTCAAGTGACCTAATTCCAAAGGCACTTTTATTTCTTCTGATTGGACCACCAAATCCCAGTTGCAACTTTCTTAGCACAAAGCAGTCATAAGCACCTTGTCATATTTTAGAGAGCATCAATATTCAGTTCTGAGTCTTGCTGAGTCCCAGACGATCTGAGGCACTCTCAAATCATCATTCGCTCCATATCCTGGCAGGTGCATGCACACCAGGTTCAGAGCCCCTTACCACACGGCCTGGCAGTGCCAAACCCTCCTTGGGCTGCAGCAGGTTCCTATTCGTTCTTCTTGTGCCTTTTGCTTTCTTTTCTTCCAAGCAGCATCTTTTGTGCCAGGATAAGTCCTAGCAGTCAAACAGCTCACTTCCTCTAGGCAGGGTTGGTAGGAAACTCTACTTGTTAAGAGACTGGTAAAAAGGCCTGTGCTGCTTCTATAATCTTTTGCTGCCACCAGCACCTGTCTTCCTCAGTGTGGCCATCTCTGGGTTACCTTCCATGTCACAGAGGGCTTCAGCTCACACACAGGATTGTTGGGTGTGCTGAGGTCAACAACACATAAACCATCGGAGACTTGCTCTGAGAAACACAGGCAGAGGCGTAACCTTTCTGTCTTATCACATACACACGATTTAGAAATGCATTATCCACACTGGAATATTGTGAACACGTATGGTTCTATGATGGGGAATGCTTTTCCCGGAATTGTGCATGCTTTACTTTAATATTCATGTTTATTATTCATGTTTGTGCTGAACCTGTTCATGAATAATGTCTTAGGAAGTCGTTGCCCTTGAATATTTCTCAGAATTTTGTTAAGCTAGACGACTGCCTCAATAAAGTATTATTCTCGTGTTGTGCATTTCATCAAAGCGCCCTGACACTCGTCTTGGACCTGGATGGCACTAGTAAAACTAAATAAATATTAAAATAAAGAGTGAAGCACCATGAACAACCCCCATAATAAAAATCCATCACACATCTTCCAACGTGGAGCTCTGAATAATATTCAGCTACTGTCTTCTGCTCTCTTCCAATCAAGACTTCTTCGAATGATCAATTTTCTACATGAAAAAATGTGTTATCCACGATTTTGTATTTTGACTGAAATGTTGGAATGATCAATCATGTATTTCCCAGAATACGCTTCACAGATTTAACAACTCAGAAAACATGTGTTTGTTTGTTTGAATATACGAAACATGATTTGGTTTCAGTTGGAACCAGGCAGGAGCACAAATGTTCTTCTTGTTCATTTGTAGGTCGACAGACCATAAGCAGAGATATTTATGTGCAGCTCAATTTAATCAGAGCTGCCTCGCTTGAAAATAATCGTTCAAGCAATCACAGTGCAGAAGCGAGGACAGAAAGAAAACTTCAACTCAGCACTATTACTTTCAAACTGCCATCTATTTGGTTTAGTTGCAGCTATTCCGAGGAAATAGTTTGGCTCCCTAAACATACTTTATGTGTTACTTTTGATGTAAAGTCACGTGACGATTTCATTTTATGAGGTCTGTTCGCAACAAAATGCAAAACACATTTCTTTCCAACTGTGTCGTTAATTAGATTTGCATTCTGCGACATCAGCAGTCTGTGAATCCTCCGGTAAACATACAATTTTCATTAATTTCTCTAAAAGAGGAGAACATTTTAAGTGTTTGCAATCTCCATGAGTGGCCTCTAATTAATACATACTCCGTGTTCATCATAAACGTGTTTAGGGACACACGTAATCACGTTTGGCTGACTTCAGTTTCGAATGTTTTAGTTAAGGGATTAGCATATATTTCCTGCCTTTCTAAATGATCTATTTGTTTCCTACGGTGATTAAGAAGTTATTAAACAACAGAGAGGCAAAAGAAATCCGGCACAGATAAGCCGCAGCCGAGAAGGGGAACTGGGGGTGGGTGGCGCTGGGTTCATCCACACAATTCTTGAGATCTTGCTGTCTAATATACTATCATGGTATTTCTAACTTCTGCATTGAGTGGTACCCAACAGTGTTACGTGTCCTAAAGCAAACAAGCAAAATGGACCCCTACACTTGGTTGGAGGGGGGATGCGAACTCTGTCAGTGACAGGGACAGAGGGGCATATTATCAAGGGGGTTTATCTCCGCTTTTTTGGCTTTAAAAGCCAAGAAAGCGGAGATAAAATTATCTCCCTAGTACCTAGCTGTCGCTAACACCAGTTAGCGACAGCTAGTAGGAGATAGCGACCATCTTGGGCCCGCTTTGCATGTCAGTGGTATTTATCACTAATGACATGCAAAGAGGGCATTCCAAGATGTTAGCGACTGAAAACAGTCGCTAACATCGCTATCTCCTATTACCAACTTTTGGAGATATTCGCGCTAAGCGCGAATATCTCCAAAAGCTAACACCTGCCCCTGAGCCGTTCTTAGCCATGTTGTTCAATGGTAGGTGGATAACATGGCTTAGAGCATTAGCTCGGTAATGCATGAATATCGCTGACTTTTCAGCGATATTCATGCATTTCGGCCGATTTTTTTCGCTTAGGAGATAAACCTTGATAATAGCAATGTTCCTAAGCGATAAAAATCGCCGCAGCTGGGCGATAAAAATATTGCCGCTAAACCAACATAGCGATAATTATCGCTAGTTGTTGGTAATATGCCCCAGAGACTTTAACACAATCTTTAAAGATTACCACTGTGTGGGGGGTGAAGGTGAGGCTTATGTGGTGAACGGAGCCGCATTTTTAATAAATTGCAATCTCGTCTTTTTAAACTATTTGCTGATAGAATGTATTGAGATTTCATAAAAATTGTTTCCACTGCTTAATCAGCTTTTTACCTACCTGTGCCTTTCTTCTTGTTCTCGCCCCGGTCCGCCGCGTCCATTGTGGGCGTTTGCACGGAGGGCGAGGAATACACCACTTCCTTCCTACTCAGCGCTCGGGTTAGCGCTCTAGTTTCTGCTGGGCTGAGCTGATATAGGGAGGAACGGGAGAGCCCTCACTGTGGATGCGAACTCTGTCAGTGGCAGGGACAGAGACTTTAACACAATCTTTAAAGATTACCACGGTGTGGGGGGTGAAGGGGAGGCTTATGTGGTGAACGGACCCGAATTTTTAATAAATTGCAATCTCGTCTTTTTAAACTATTTGCTGCTAGAATGTATTGAGAATTCGTAAAAATAGTTTTTCACTGCTTAATCAGCTTTTTACCTACCTGTGCCTTTCTTCTTGTTCCCGCCCTGGTCTGCCGCGTCCATTGTGGGTGTTTGCGCGGAGGGCGAGGAATACACCACTTCCTGCCTACTCAGCGCTCGGGTTAGCGCTCTAGTTTTTTCCTCCTGTCCCCTGTATAATGACGTCAGGGACGCGACCGCGCGCAGCGGGAGCGCCAAGTGCGCACAAGGCAAGCCCGTCTGTGCCCGTCCGCGACCGAACATGGCCAGGGGCCAGGAGTCCAGCCACCATCTTGAGGAAAACGGCAAAAAATATAAAGTATACGGGTGAGCAACTGTTGAGTCTCCGCCCCTCTGTCAAGGCCGCCTGTATTCACAGTATTGTACCGGGAAATGGGGCTTTGAAGTGTATGGCGTTTCATTTTAATCCTGCCCTGGCCCTGACGAATATTAAAAGTGGGGACCAATTAAGGGGATTTCTAGTCAACTGCCGCTCATTTAAAAAACATAGCTTAGACATCTATTATGTCCTCAACGATTATCAGGCAGATTTCATGTTCTTAACAGAGACGTGGTTAGATGAATCATCGCCACCTGAGATTCTGGAGGCCCTTCCACCAGAATATAGTTTACTGTGAATTGATAGAGGAGTCCAAAGATGGGGAGGCATTGCAATGGTATAAAAGGCTAAGTTTGAATGCTCATTGGAGCAAGTAAAAATTAGTAATTGTGAAGCTGGTCTTTTTTCCATTAAAATCTCCCCTGAGTGTACTATCATGGGTTATCTCATTTATCGCCCCCCTGGGGGCTCTTCACTGTTCGCTGACAGCCCACTGGAATCGGTGGCTCAGCCGGCCTTACGCTATCACAAATTCCTCATACTAGGTGATCTTAACCTTCACTTTGAGGATGCGAAAAGCGTAGAGGCCCAATCTATGATATCCTCTTTGAAATCCCTGATGCTCACTCTCTTGGATGAGATGCCCACGTATCAGGTGGGTCATCTTTTGGATCCCATATTTTCGAACTGGAACGGCATCAGGGTGCTCCCCCCTATCAGAGTTCCGTGGTCTGACCATCATCTTATCCCATTAAATATAACAGGCAGACCCAAAAGGGATATACCTAAGCGAACTACTTTATTTAAACGCAGTAAATGGAATAGTTTTAGTCAGGAGACATTTGAATCCATGCTTACGCTAGGGAAACCGCCTCTCAGCAACCTTTAAGGAAGCATGGACGGAGTATGAGGATTGGGTATCAAAGGCGCTGGATAAGGTTGACCCATGGACCCATAAATCTCTAGCTCGCAGGACGAAGTCTGCCCCCTGGTACAATGAGGAACTGTGTGCAGCTAAAGCCAGATGCAAAAGACTGGAACGGCTGTGGCGCAAAGACTACAATGTTGGCCTGAAAGAGCTATACATGAACAGTCTGAAGGAGTACCATGGGTGGATTAATAAGTCGAAAGGATTATTCTTTAAAGAGAGGATTGAATCCGCTAAAAACTCCTCAAAGGAGCTCTTTTCCATCTATAAGGAGCTCACGGCTCTCACTAGGACGGAGACCAAAGACCTTGTCTCCACTGAAATATGCGAATCTATCGCTGATCACTTTGTAAACAAGGTGGAGCGGATATACGTGTCTTTTCAGCAGGGAACATCTGAAGAAATATTTGCTAGGGATATTGGCACAGGACCGTTAACGAATGCATGTCTTAACAAATTCAGGGTCCCTCTGAGGGAGGAACTGATAAAGTTAATCATGAGCATCCAGTCAGGTTCCCCTATGGATGTTGCACCCCCTAGGATTCTTAGGAACCATGTCCATCTCTTATGGAGTTATATAGGCAATCTGGCCCTTCTTTCCTTCCAAGAAAGATTAGTGCCGGAGGATTGGAAACTCGCACAGGTTGTTCCAATTAAAAAGAAGGATAACCTGAGCATTTCTAACCTGGACAATCTCAGGCCCATCTCTCTCTTACCGTTTTGTGCCAAAGTGGTGGAAAAACTGGTCACCAATCAGTTGGTTAAATTTGTGGAAGATAACCATCTTCTTCAACCCTCCCATTCTGGCTTTAGGGCAAAGCATTCGACTGAAACTGCCCTTCTTTTTTCCACAGAACTGCTTCACCAGAAAGTGGACGAAGGACAGACGGCCGCCTTGATATTGCTAGAACTAAGTGCGGCATTTGATACCGTGTCGCACCCTAGATTGCTAGCCCGTCTGAGTGAAATGGGAGTTGCCGGCCCGGCGTATGAATGGATGGTTTCCTTCCTGGCGGACAGACAATTTCAAATACACTGCCCCCCCTTCAGATCCACGGCTCGAACTTTAAATCAAGGGGTCCCGCATGGTTCCATTTTAAGTCCTGTATTGTTTAATCTTTACATGGAACCCCTGGCCAGGATGGTGGAATCTTATGGGGTGGGCATCGTATCATATGCGGATGATACGCAACTGGTGGTTACTCTATCCCATAACCCAGTTGAGACGGCTGATAATTTCATGGAGTGCCTTGTGACACTGGCAAATTGGATGAAGTGTAACTGTCTCCGCCTAAACGGCAATAAGATGGAACTGCTTGTGATTGGCTCTTCTCCTTCAATCTGGTCATCAGCCTGGTGGCCCACTGAACTGGGTCCTACACCTATCCCCTCTGACACCGTGAAAAATGTTGATGTACTCTTGGATTCCAATCTCACATACTCCCAACACATAGGTAAGATGGCGGGGAGAGATGCTATGGCATTTTGAAGGCCCTGCGTAAGATCCTGGATCTCTTACCTATGAGAGACAGGAAAACTCTGGTCCACGCACTGGTTACGTCCCATCTTGATTATGGGAATGTCCTGCTCTGTGGCCTCAGTAAAAGGGGATTAACCCAGTTACAATGTGTCCAAAATGTGGCTGCTAGGCTTGTGCTGAAGCTGCAGAGGAGGTCGTCAGGAAAACGTGCGCTTCAGCGCTTGCACTGGCTTCCCATGAGGGAACGCATTAGGTTCAAGACCATGTGCATTAGTCACCGTATTGCACATGGCAGGAGTCCGGTCTACCGTCACAAGCTGTTAACCATCTATCGTCCGAGGCGTCTCTTGAGATCTATGGGCAGCATGCAGTTTGCGATACCGCGCATATATAAAGCACGGATGGGAGTGCGATCTTTTAGATTCCTGTCCAGTAAACAATGGAATGACCTTCCGGTTGAACTGCAGATGGAGGCGTCGGAAACCAGGTTCCGGCAGAAACTGAAGACCCATCTATTTCCAGAAGATTAGTATAATCTTAGGGTTTCTCTTCCTCTGTCCCCTCTCCTCTCCGTGGTCTGTTCTTGATTTTTTCCTGTTATGGAACGCATCCTAGCGTGGAGACGCACTGTTTTAGTGTATTCAGGTGCTTAATAAATGTTATTATTATTATTATTATTATTATAAAGATAGTGATGATATATATGTAGTGGGCCAATCAAAGTCCAATCCCTGTAGTGACAGCATCTGCTGTGCCTAGTTTCGCTATGTCCCAGATTCTAGAGATCCTTCTTTTTTAGGTCTAGCGTGAGCCACCGAGCAAGTGCTGCTCTGCGAAGACCTGTGGTAGTTCAGTTCGGAGAGAAGCTCCCCCCACTCTCCCTCCCTTATTTTTCATTGGCTTGTGTGTTTGTCCTTTGTAAATGCTGTCTTTTGATCCATTATGAAGCTTGGAAGTACCTCCTTAGTAGGGCCATATAGTCATTTGTATCCTCCCATGGCTACTGGCCCCTTTACTTGGATGTTACACTTTTCATGTACTTTTCTGTTTATTGAGCTGGGTCAATGGCTTACGTCTTGCCGAGCGAGGTGTCCCGGCTCCATGCCGACAGCGACGGGGCTATCACCCTCCAGGACTTCACCATTGGCTTCCACGGAACCAGGGGCATGCCCTGGCTCAGGAAAGGAGAGGAGGCTATGGGCCCGACTCGAGGGTTCCCAGCGTGCTGAGGACAAGCATGGGGGAGAACCCTATAACCCGGCTTACTTGTCTAATGACCAGTTACTTCTGAGCTGGTCTCTAATTAGGCAGAAGAAGATTTTGGTGCAATGAAAATTCTATGTGGTTTCCCTGACAATCGCGGGTCGGTCAGGGGAGCCCGCCCCATTTTGATGTATCTTTTAATTGAGTGAGATGTGTACACTAGCTTGTCCTGAAAGCTGAGAACAATGAAACTTTTCATTTTTGTACCAAACTTTGTAAAACTGTAAATCGAATCATTCGTAGCTCTACCACTGTTTCTCACAAAACTTCTTTGCAGCCGGCAGACTGTTGCATCACTTTACTCGGCGCTGCACGGAGAGATGATAACTTCACGAGCGGTGTTTTCCGTGCACACAACAACAACATTTTACATCAGTATGATACCTGCTCATGATATTTGGTGTCGATAACAAAGTGCAACATGATAGCGCACTGAACAACAAACACACTGTAGGGGGAAAGTTAAAGAAGCGCTAATTCAAAGATTGTTATCAGTGACTTGTTTGCTTTTACAAACCTCGCCTTGAGTCAGCCACAACCACGGGCTACTATGTACAACTTAAACACTGATATCCTTTTAGTATGACAACACTGGCGCTTCCAGTGTATTCTGAAGCAGATGTAAACCTCTAACCAACGCGAGCCGAATTAGAAATAGGTAACTTTCTGCGGAAGGTGGCGTGGTCTGGTCACCTGCAACTGGGGGCGCCACCATCCTGGATGTTGCCACACAGCTAAAGTGTCTTCGAGGGCTGAGGCTGAGAAGCTGGTGTGTTTAAAAACGAACAAGGCAACTTCCAAGCACTTTCACCAAAACATGCCTTCTTCTCGTGGTTTGAGGTTGTTGGTCGCTTCAATTCACCATGTCTGTGCTCTAAATCATAATATGTCAGTTATGCCACCTTTCCTCGTTTAAATCTAATATTCGCTTGTTTGGCTTTCAAAGAAGATTGAGAATGGGCACTTTCTCACAAATCCTAGGATTGGGTAATATAATATAAGTAAGCACATGCTCGGCTTTCTAAAAAGACAAGCATTTGGAATGCAATAGGTCTCTCATTTGCGAGTGTTTACGCTATTAACATTGTAAATGACAATGCCTTTCATTTATGTTATAAAACCAAAACATACAAGGCATTGTCATTTACAATGCCAATAGCTAAAACTCACATAAATGCGAGACCTATTGAATTGCACATGCTTGCTTAAACTATTAATTTGGGGCATAACAGTGAAGCAAGATGCTACTGTATCTGAGATGCCTACTTTGATGACCAACTAGTAGCACCTTGCCTCTAGCGATGCCTACTATGAGGACCAACTAGTATTATATTTTCTTCTGCGCTGTCTACTATGATAACCAACTAGTAGCACCTTGCCTTCTGCCACTAATCATAATCCAGACATTTGCCATCACATCACAGATAGAAGTCAGTCTGCAGCTGCACCCAGTCTAATATCTTGGGAGTGTACTATGCAGCCATCACATTGCCAAAGCACCAATTTGAGGACATTGCCCCTGGACACTGCCTCTAATCCTCTCGGTACTTCAAGGTTACACCACCTCCCACACACTCATGAGTAAAAACGAATCCTACAAAGTCCACCTTTTCCCCTCCACCACTCAATCGTTCCTTTGGGTATATACATCCCTCCTGCTTAGTGCTGCTTAGTGCTGCTCCCAATATCTATTGAGACTTGCTACATCGGTCAGGTGCACTGATCTCTTAAGGCTAGAAACTGCTCCAGTGAAACTCAACATATTGGTGGCAGAGAACCTGAGGCTCAGCCCCACCAAGAACTTGGCCCCCAGGCCAGGTGGATGACTTCATCACATTGGAAGGAGAGCCCAGGGGGCCACATGGGTGAGGAGGATGTCACACCCACAAAACCT
Source organism: Lissotriton vulgaris (assembly GCF_964263255.1). Classification (NCBI taxonomy): domain Eukaryota; kingdom Metazoa; phylum Chordata; class Amphibia; order Caudata; family Salamandridae; genus Lissotriton; species Lissotriton vulgaris. Next base: position 19,954 of record NW_028252863.1, on the reverse strand, counting down.
ATCATTACAGTTGTGTAAAATACTCAATTTCACAAAGAAAGAAAGAGCACCACAGATAATTCATTTACGCTCCCACTTAAGAGTTGCACGATATTGGTGGAGCACAAGCTTCATACCCATAATTTAACTAGTACCGTGCTGTAACACCTCACAAGCAGTATGCAAATACAAGATAAGAATGGGCAGTAACAGTGTGCACTAACATTTACCAGGTGAAATTCAGCAGGTGAATTCCTAAGGATAGTCTCTCTTCTGACCGCTTTACTGCAAACAATAACCTCCTACTTTAGGCAGGCGCTAAATGTTTTCTAGGCTTTCTGTGCAATGGGAGGGTGTTGTTGATGATGGTGGGAGTTAAAGGAGGAGACAATCACCAGGCAGGGAGTTTTACATGTTCTTCCTGTGCATTGGCTGCGGTACGGTGGGACCTGCTAATCTGTTCTGGGCTGCAATGTTGAAACGGATTTGGGATCAGTAAATTTGGAATGGGGTTCACGCAACAAGTAAATCTGAAGGCAGAAACACCTGTCCTGCTGTGATTTAGAAGAGCGAATTTCCACACAGAAGCAGATAACAGAGAGGGGATTGTGTGGCCTCTGTTGATATGGTAAAGAGCCTCAGTATCCTATGTGTAGTAATCTCATAGTCTATCTGAGATCTGTGTCACACTTGAGTTCTGTGTGGAACATTGGATGTTCAATGTTCCACCTGAGATGGTTGGAATGATCTTTACCAGTTTGGTAGTTGCCTCCTGGTGTTGCTGTGATAAGCTGGATTAAAGTATCTCTTCATATCTTCAGCATTTTGATCTGTGTTATTCACCTCAATTTTGGCAACAAACGGTTTTTAGACTATCAGAGGAAGATAAAGAACTTTCCAACTATGAGTGTAGGAAGTTGGGACCTTAGCGCTAGGTCTACAGCCTGGTACACAACCGAAGTGAGAGCGTCACATTAGTTTTTTGTATTGGAGAACAAAAGAAGTTGTGTTTTTTGTGTTTCGGAAAGGCATGCTAAGGTGTGAAGTATTACTTTTTTTTCTAGATGAGGGAGCCCTGTGTGCCTTACCTCACAGTTTGGTCATTTAGCCCGATGAACAGAGCTTGGTACACAGCGATAGCTTCCCATACCTTTTCCAAGGTGTTTTGAAGTTATCGGTGTGTGTGTCTTGGCAGCGGTCTCTGAGGTCGATGCCAGCGTATCACAGAAGTTGGCCTTCTCAGTGATACGCACAAAATGGATCTCTGTGTACGCATCACCCATTCACTGTACCTCATGGAAGTATGCATTGTGGCAAGCGAGCACGTATCACGTGAATCTTATCGCTTCAGTGATACACACACTGTATTTCCCATCCCATGCACATGCTTCATATCCTGTACGCAACTGAAGAGAACATTTTGTGTTCTTCCAGAACAAGTGCTCTGGGGTGTTGTTGTTCCATGATCACCTCCAGAGTTCGTGTGAGGTCAAGTGTTGACAGAGCTGAAGCCTGGAGAGCATGTTTGAAGTTCAGTGTTTGCTGTGACACACACACTATAGGGCCTATTATGATTGCGTTTTTTCCGCATCCTCCGGGCCGGCGGAAAAACCACAGCGGACCCACCAAAGACCCACCACCACATTAGGATGGCTGGTGGGTCCTGGTTTCCGTCCACAGCTTTTCCGCCGCAGTTGGCTTACAACCGCGGCGGAAAAGCTCTAATATGATGACGGTGTCTCTCAGACACCGTCAGCCATATTAGGATGGGCTGTTTAAAATGCTTTTCCGCTGCGGGTTTTCCGCTGCGGGTTTTCCGCTGTGGAAAAGCATGTGTAACTTCACTGCGGGGGCCCGTTGCGGGCCCCCTGGTTGAAGGGGGGGTGGGAGGTGCACATGGGGGGTACCTATGGTACCCTCCTTGCACGTGTATGCAGAAATCGTCAGGCACCGCACGGTGCCTGCCGCTTTCTGCATACAAATGCAATGTATGCATTTTTACCATTGCGACAGATGCAGCTTGAAGCCGCACCCGCCGCAATGGTAAAAATAGAGGATGTGACCGCCGGGGTGGCGGTCACATCCTAATTGCACAGGAGGGAACTCCGCAGGCCATGCGGAGGTTCCCTCCTTCTCTATGGTGGCGGACGGACTCAGGTCCGTCAGCCATCATAATCGGCCCCTAAGTCAGTGCTGGCAGTCAAGGCATTGACGGAATTGGAGTCTGGAGCCCGTGTCTGAAAATCAGTGCTTGCAGTGACACCTATACTAATTCATTGCTAGCAGTTACACAAACATTTGTTTCTGTGGTGCGTTCAGTGATCCACAAACTCATGTGATCTACAGTTTGTGTATTTTTCAATAAGGGGTTGTTTTACCCCTACAGTTCAAATTTGACCTGTATTACTTTGAGGAAAATGTTATTATCCTGCTTTATTATTTCCTTTTATTTTGTTTCAGGTTTGTTCTGCACACGTCAAACTGTGTTGGGTCTCAACAATATGCAGTCAGTAAATCCACCTCCACCTTTCCTACAATCTCCAGGTGATAAGTGGACATTCCATCAGGGTGAAAGGTAATCAATGGTGGAATAGTTCAAGACTTGTGAAGGTTGATCACAAAGACACATTTGATGAATGTGTGTGAAAGTGAGGTGTGTCAAAGGGAATCCATTCCTTCCGGGAGTAGAAAGCGTCAAAAACGTGTCATCAGTAAACCTTTAAGATACCAATGAGGTTAATATTTGCTAATATTCCTTTTTTTGGTGGGGGGGATTATTATAGGGAAAAGGGGCAGGTGATGTTTGTTCATCTTATTATTAATATGTCATTTGTCCATGCAAAACTTTTTTTATTTCTATTATGTTCTGGTTGGGAACAAAGGAGCTGTTGTAGGAATCTCATTATCTATGTGAGCTCTGTGTCACACTTGAGTTCTGTGTGGAACATTGGATGTTCAATGTTCCACCGGAGGTAGTTCTTTATCAGTTTGCCAGTTGACTCCTGATGTTGTTGTGAAGAGCTTGATATCTTCAATGTTGTGATCTGTGTTATTCACCTCAGAAGGGTTACCAGATTGCTACTGATACTTGCTCTGCTGGAACAAGGGCCTCCTCTTTCACCATAGAAGGTATGAATTCCATGGGGAGACACAACCCTGCACCCTCACCATTGCCCTTCGTACACGTCTAGTTGTATTACACATGGGTCAGGTCAACTATCCTTCACTGGACCAGTTCTCCCAAGCTAGGGCAGTAAGTGAACTCCTTACCAACCTCTTGTGCTGACAAACATGCCAAACCATACTGCCCTTGTAAGGACAGCAGGATATTAGCTGAGCTGTGTGAAGTACCTTTCCCTTTACTTGAAGAGCACATGCTGCTTCTGGCCAAGACTGATATACATTGGAGGAACTCTGGGTGGGTCACAGTACTGCGACATAAAGGGTGGTGCAGGTTAGGATCTGGGGTCATTTATCAAGTTGTGCAAAAACCTCTTTACTGGAATGTGTGTAGTACAGCCTGACAAGACAGAGGCAAAGTGACAGATCTGTGTGAGGTTTCCAGTACAGGAACATCAAAGCTTCTGTGTGCTTATATTGATGTCCATTGGGAGCACTATGTGTGGAAGAGTAGAGGTGCTACACATCAGGATTGAGCACAATTGCTTTATACCTCGTTTCTTTCTCGCTACATGGAGAAGTGTGGCTCACTGTTTAGAGCGGCAGACCCTGATGCAGAAGTCTGGCCAGGGACCAGGGTTCAATTCCCGACGCGGCAGGGTCCTGAACCCAAAAATGTCCACGGACTCGATAATTCTCGCCTCGGTGCCTATTCTAATCATGAGGTCCCACGCTGCAACTCTGGGCAATAGCTGCTTAATCTCCACTACGGCGGCCCACCCGCTGCGGGATGCCTGGCTTTCACCTTGGGGATGCCCAGTAGGGGTTATCTCACAGGGAAAAGCCAGGACGGGTTCCCAAGGCAAGCGCCTTGATGCCTTCGGGTGATACGTGCGCTATATAAGTCGCAATACATTTACATTTACACTACATTCTTCCTAAATTTGCTTTTAAATGCATCATTTGCCACTCTCTTTTTAAGAATATTCCTGCAGGTAACCACCCCTGAAAACCCTTGCATGCCAAAAAAATCCATGAACGACTTTTAGGCACCATCATTTTTAAATCACCAGCCCCCACTGTAAACATGAAGCGTTGGATGATAGACCCATCAGAAAAAAGAGCTAATAACAACACATCAAGTAAAAACAATGTGACTTCTAAGGATCCCTATTAACCAGGTCTCTGGATACTAAGGTTTAAACCCAAGTAGGAGCCCAAAACAGGTACCAACTACTGCTTTAGTTGAGACCTGAAAAGTAAGAGCGGAGTCTACCCATACTCCAAGATTTTTGACTATCGGTTTAGGGACAGGTATACAGCATAGAGTGGATGGCCACCAATGATCACTCCATAGTTGAGTATTTTTCCCCAACAACAAGATCTCAGATTTGCTAGCATTCAGTTGGAGGCAATTGGCTGTCAACCAGTCTGTGAAAGCCGTTAGATCTACCTTAAACTTAAAAAACTTAAGCACATCCTTCGTGGAGTCATCTGATAGTGCCACCACCAACTGTGTATCATCTGCATAAGATACCACAGTTAATCCTCTGCTCCTGACTCTGCTCCTGAGCTAAGGGTTAAATGTAGATGCCAAGACGTGGGTCTCTTGCTCATTGCACCACTTATTCAAGCTATCCTGGCTGATGAGGGGTTATGCCCCAAAACCGGTCCAAGGATGCTTGTTTCCGGTGCAGGGAGGACCTGGCTTGGCAGTTCTGGCTGAACTGTTCCCATGAGGCACAGGGTCAAGATTGATTTGCATATAGCTTGGTCTGAACTGGGGTGCCGTGGTGCGCAAAAGAACAAAGGATTAATCCCAGATCTTTGTGACTGGGGTGAATGTTTGTATTGTTTAGCATTCCATCCATCATTTGTTCCTTATGCTTTTGTTGCCCTAATTGGTAAGGGTATGCCCAGAAGTGGATCCCATGCTCACTGCGCACTGGATTCCAGGTAGCCTGACTGATGAGGGGTGATGCCAAGAAACCGGTCTCAGGATGCTTGATTCCGGTCCAGGGAGGACCTTTCTTGACAGTTCAGTCTGGGTTGACTCCATGAGGTTGTGAGGTCTGCACTTACCTGATGTTCCTGACGTGAATCAACACAACGCGTTGGAGGAGCCGCAGCTGCAGCCGGAGCTGCAGTCACTCATTGTCCATTGCCCATTGCCGAATCTCATCGGCTGAAAACTGCTGATATTCCCTGAAAAAGTAGCCCGAAAGTAGCACTCGCGAGCTGAGGGACCCCATTACCATAGCGGCCATTGCTGCATAGAACTGCAGAGAGAGAGCAGTCAAGTCGAAGGTGGACTTGGGCACTTAGAGCTCGGTGTAGCATAAGCGCCGCCTCGGAGCATCAGCGCATTAGAGCCATACCTCTCTGGCTGTGCTAGCTGTGCTGGTCGACCAGGTCAAGGGACCCATAATATAATATTAGAACAAAGATATGACTGCAAACAAATGATGCTCTGGCAGATTGGTGTACACAAGAGTTCGCAAAAAACTAGAGATAATCCCTTAAGGACAACTCAATGTAAATAAACTTTTTAAAGTATTTTAATGAATCACTGACAAAATATGGACGTTGAAAATATCTACCTACAGGAATATCGATGCAGAAATATCCAAGGCAAGAATATCGACATCCTATCTACAACATGGTAAGTACAAAAATAGAGAAAAAAACATATAGATGTTAAAAATATCGATGTTAAAAATATCGTTTTTTTCTGTAAAAATATAAATGTAAAATAAAGTAAATAACACTAATAAATAAAATAAACAGTTAAAAATATCTAATAATGTTTAATATTAATAAATAAAACATATATAATAATAATAATAATAAATTAATTAAACATATACAGAAAATATATAATATATACACACTTAACAATAAGTTGTAATAATTATTTTATTAATTTAAAAATTAATAAACAATATTATGAATAAAAAATACATTTACAAACATATAACATAAACATAAATAAAAAGTAAAGAATTATGTTTAATACATTAAAACAATTAAATACACCATTAATATTTTTAAAATTAATTATATACTACATTATCTAAATTTATACAAAAAGAATTAAATAACTAAATAACAAAAAATACTATTCAAAATCCATCAGTAAAAAAAATACATTAATAAAAATGTTCGATAGCATAGAACCTAAAATTAGCATTCCCACTCCAGATAGCACAATAGTAGAGAAACCGTTGTATAGCGTAGAGGTAAAAATTACTAATCCAACTCCAGAGAGTACAACACTAGGAAAACATTGGATAGCATAGGGATAAAAATTACTATTCCAACTCCGGAGAGTGCAACAGTTGGGAAACCATTGGATAGCGTAGGGGTACAAATTACTATTCCAACTCCAGAGAGTGCAACAGTAGGGAAAGCGTTGGATAGCGTAGGGGTAAAAATTACTATTCCCACTCCATTCAGTGCAACAGTAGGGGAAACGTTGGATAGCGTAGAAGTAAAAATGACTATTCCAACTCCAGAGAGTGCAACAGTAGAGAAAACGTTGGATAGCGTAGGAGTAAAAATTACTATTCCAACTCCAAACAGTGCAACAGTAGGGAAAACATTGGATAGCGTTGGGGTAAAAATTACTATTCCAACTCCAGAGAGTACAAGAGTAGGGAAAGTGTTGGATAGCGGGTGGGTAAAAATTACTATTCCCACCAGTGAGTGCAACAGTAGGGAAAACATTGGATAGCGTAGGGGTAAAAAATACTATTTCCACTCCAGAGAGTGCAACGGTAGGGAAAGCATTGGATAGCGTAGGGGTAAAAATTACTATTCCCACTCCAGAGAGTGCAACAGTAGGGAAAACGTTGGATAGCGTAAGGGTAAAAATTACTATTCCAACTCCAGAGAGTGCAACAGTAGGGAAAGCGTTGGATAGCGTAGGGGTAAAAATTACTATTCCCACTCCAGAGAGTGCAACAGTAGGGAAAACGTTGGATAGCTTAAGGGTAAAAATTACTGTTCCAACTCCAGAGAGTACAACAGTAGGGAAAGCGTTGGATATTGTAGTGGTAAAAATTACTATTCCAACTCAAGAGAATGCAACAGTAGGGAAAGCGTTGGATAGCGTAGAAGTTAAATATAACATACATATAAATAATTATTGTAAATAAAATAATAAAAAATTTAATTTTTAAATAACTCTACAATATTTGCAAATACCCATTAATAATTACTAAAAACATAATTACAATTGAATAATTAATTACCAATAAATTAACAATAAATACCAATAAATATTATTTAAGAAATATAAATTACCAAAAAATAAATACTGAACACAAAAATATTTTTTAAAACAAGAAACATATTAATAATTACAAAATGATTAACAATTAAAAAATGGTAAACACTATAAATAAATTACTTCCCACCGTATTCCCCTATAAACCCACAACCCGCTCCAGTACTAAAACATAAATTTAAATTAAATATAACATTTTTATATATAAAAAATAGTACACATATAATTTAAAACAAATAAAAAACGTAACAAAAAACATATACCACATACATATAAAATACATAATAAAATACATAACAACAAACAAATATCTATATTAGTAACATTGAAATTAGTAACATCGATATAATTGATATAGATATTAATAACTTCGAAATTACTTACATCGATATAAATAAATTGATATTACTTACCTTAGGATCGATATTCTGTCCCACGATATTCTTGACCTCGATAACAATAAAAACCAAAATGAAAGAACTATGAGCCTGCGCATGCGCATTTCTCGTGAGAAATGCGCATGCGCAGGCGGCCGCGCATGCGCATTGGTTATCAAGACGGCGGTGTGAACGAGCAGAGGGAGCCCCGGGACGCAGCGAATAAGGTAAGTGCCATTTATTTATTTTTATTTGCCCATTTACTAAAATTAGGTATTTTCGGGAGGGTGGGCGGGAGGCGGGTAGCGGGCAACTTCGCTACGCCCAAGGAGTGGGCGTAGTGTTGCCTTCTTCGCCTACTTTGCAAAGGGAGAAGTAGGCAACACTACGCCCACTTTGTGGGCGTAGTGAAGTCCATCGCCCAGGGTTACTATAAACAGGGCAATTAAATAAATTAGTGAGGGCTCAGTTCCTGAATTTTTCGTCCGAGCAAAGTAACTTAATGAACCTACTAAAGAGGAGAAACAGAAGAAAAAACACTCCCTAAGACAATTAAAGGATGATGGGGCATGGATACAGTTAAAAGAGGCAGACACTAAAAATAATTCCAAAAGGTATTGGGAAATAATCGCCGACTGCTGTGGCACCGGAGTTAAATCTCTCAGTATACCCATAAAAGAAGAGGATTGGAAACTTCATCTTTAGAAATGTATTCTGCGAATTTCAATTCCACCAGATTAAATATTGTGGTATCTGATCAGTTTAAAAATTCTGTATCCAATTATGTACATTCAATCGCTAAAGTGGCCGAAAGTATCACAAAAACTAGATCTTCAGGAGCAATGAGCCCTGATGAAATTCCCATAACGGTAATTAAAAAGGAACCACTCTTATAAACTACCTACCTAGCTCCACTATTTAATCTTTGCTACTCCCATGGGAAGACACCACCATCTTGGTCTGGAAGTATTTTAATCCCTCTTTACAAAAAGGGCCCTAGAACACACCCTGGTCATTTTTGGCAAATAGCCTTACTAGATACGGCGGGGAAAATATTTGCACGTAGTATCGTAGATCACCTTAAGGAATGAGTGATGGAAAAGAAAGTCCTCCGCATAGAACAAGCAGGTTTTAGGAAAAATCACTCCACTCTAGATAACATCTGTATGTTGAAATAAATTGAGGAAAAATACACAATTACTCGTAACTCAAATGTATACATGTTTGTTAAAAACAAGGGGACCCCATACAGTAGAACCTGGGGTAACGAAATGCTTTAGAAAGAACAATGGTTCAAGGTAGGCCTTAAGAGGTCCTTAGTGGGGAATAGAACAAAAAGCGAGTACTTAATAAGTCGCTAGGGAGCAGAGGTAGTAGGTACTGGTAGGAGTTTTTATTTTACTCTTTTTTTCTCAAGGGTATACATAAATAATTATACTGTATTGCAGGTGCTCAAGTGAATAGTATGGTGCAGGACGTGACATAAGTGATCAAAGTTAACGAACTGTCACACAACAACAACAAGGATAAAAACACAACAATTATATACAAATAGAACGGGTGAAATTCCTTGGGTAGGTCGACGGTGTTTCGATCTATATTGCTTTAGATCATCATCAGGACAGATGAGCCTCCTGGAACTATAAGAATTTCAATTAAGATCTGGCTCCTACATGTATGCTAAGCTGGCATTCCTACATGTGTGCTCTTAATTGCAGATAATTTTGTGCTCCCGGGAAAATAGAAATAAAATCATGCACATGTTCATATCTTTACACATGCGCATTTGATGAAAACTCAATTTAAAATTAAATTGAAATAAGGAGGCATATAGTTTTACCTATGCCTCCTTATTTCAATTTAATTTAGCTTAGCATACATGTAGGAGCCAGATCTTAATTGAAATTCTTATAGTTTCAGGAGGCTCATCTGTCCTGATGATGATCCAAAGCAATATAGATCGAAACGCCGTCGACCTACCCAAGGAATTTCACCCGTTCTATTTGTATATAATTGTTGTGTTTTTATCCTTGTTGTTGTTGTGTGACAGTTCGTTCACTTTGATCACTTATGTCACGTCCTGCACCATACTATTCACTTGAGCACCTGCAATACAGTATAATTATTTATGTATACCCTTGAGAAAAAAAGAGTAAAATAAAAACTCCTACCAGTACCTACTACCTCTGCTCCCTAGCGACTTATTAAGTACTCGCTTTTTGTTCTATTCCCCACTAAGGACCTCTTAAGGCCTACCTTGATCAAATGTATACATGGCTTTCATAGACTTTTCAACAGCCTTCGATAAGGTAGTCCGACCTCTATTATGGAGAAAATTGCAAAAAATGGGCTTGCCTTCACTCCTGCTATCAATAATTATTGCACTACATTTGCAAACTTAGTGCAAGATTTTAATTGTTGGAAATCAATGTTCAAATATAATCCCCACAGAAAATTATTTGAAACAAGGTTGCTTGATAGCACTGCTACTATTTTCTCCATATTTAGCAGATTTACTCGATTGCTTTACGCAAACTGATGGAGATGCACCAAAGATAAGTACCAAGCCTTTTGCATGCCTGCTATATGCAGATGATACAGTAGTAATGGACCTAACCCCTATTGGGTTAAACAGAAAGTTGGTATCACCACATACATTTCCTGTAATCTGAGCGCTTTTAACCCATTTTTAAATTCGCCGTAATTTTAACCTTTGGGGGGCTGTCAGCTAAGGGGAATTGAGTATTAGGCACACTGACATCCTTGACACCTACTCTTCCTCTCCCTTCAGCCCAGCCGTCTTCTTCCAGCACCCGGCGGCGGTGGGCGCCATCTTGAGCGAGGCAGGTGAGGTCAGCGCTCTAGTCGCGCCGTCCTCCCACCCTCCTTCCTCTGCATAAATGTGCAACCCGGCCAGACGGCGCAGCGGGCTGGCGCAGCGGTCGCGCGGGTCGCGCGACGAAAGCCGCGCCTAAGCCAAGCCCGTCTGCGCCCGTCCGCGCCAGGATCGCGCCGGGTGCGGGCCATGCTGCCCAATCCCATCCTGTTCTCAGGTATGACTCTAACGCGCTGCTTTCAATGCGCCTGACAACAGCTAGCCATAGCTGTAAGGATCATCCTCCCATTGCTCATCTCTGGGGCCCATTTTCATGCCGCTCCTGCAGATGGTCATCCCTGGAACCCACTGGCATTATCTCACACCCTTCCTCTCCACCTTCACACAAGCCAATTACTTTCCGCTGTGGACTTATCAACGCCAGATCTTTAGCGTGTCATGGACAAGATATCCATGACCTCGTACTTTCCCATGATTTAGACGCCCTGTTTATCACCGAGTCTTGGCTAAATGACGCATCCAACCCAGATCTGGCAACCGCCCTTCCCCCTGATTTTACCATCCACAGACGGGATAGACCAGTCGGCAGGGGAGGCGGGTTAGCCATTATCATTAGAAAATATGGTAGGTACCACACATTCGAACTTGCCTCACTCAAGGACTGTGAGAGCTTAGGCTTTGTGATTCACATTAACTCCTCCACCTTCTTTTCTGGAGGACTTCTTTATCGCCCTCCCGGAAACGCTACGCCTTTCCTGGATTCCCTGGATGACACTCTTGGATCTCTTTTGACCCACTATCCCAGCTTCACTCTTCTCGGCGATTTCAATCTCCATTTAGAATCCCGCGTAGACTCCCACACCTTAACCTTCCAACAATCCCTTGACATATTTGGACTTTCTCAATTGGTCGTTCCCCCCACGCACCTGGCCGGCCACACATTAGACGGCATTTGCACAAATTCAGTCACTCTAACTGTATCTCCCCCAATCCCACAAATCTGGACTGACCATTGTTTTATACCTTTCTCCATCAAGGCAAAACCCTCATCTCAACCATAAACTAAGAACTCCCCTTCAACCTTCGCGACAAACTGGAAGAAAGTAGCTGAGTTCATTAAGTCACACCCTCAGCTCTCCACCCCCCCCCCCACTATCGTAGGAGATGCATCACAAGATTCCAAAAATTTCCACACCAGGATCAATAAACTGGTTCTGGACAATTCCAATTCAACCAACCAAAAACCAATCCCCCACAAAAGAAAGCCCAATGCCCCTTGGTATACCCAGGCCCTTACCGATAGCCACCATATGTGCAGGGTTCTTGAAAGAGAGTGGAGGACAACATACGATCCCACCTCCAGAACCCTATACATCCGGCAGCGGAAACAATACCTGTCTCATATTAAGAAAGCCAAAAAAGAGTTCTTCACCACAGCCATAGAAGTAGCCAATCAAAAACAACAAACCATCTTCAATATTGTCAAGTCTTTCACCCACCCCAAGGCCCTGGCTTTGGAAATCCCTCCATCCCAAATCCTTTGCGACCAAATCGCTGACTTCTTTGTTGAGAAAATTAATAACATCCACAAGGATTTCCCTTCCCCCGCTATCCCTCCGTTACCCGCCAACACTAATTTACCCTCTTTTGGTAATTTTTCAACAGTGTCCCTGTCTCAAACCCAGAAGGCCATCATGTCTTGCCGATCGGGAGCCCCCACGGACTCCTGCCCCCCGGCTATCCTCCACCTTCTCATTGAGGCCGTCAACACTCTCATCAATTCCATCGTTAATCAATCCCTCAGCTCAGGCACTGTCCCTGCTGAATGGAAGAAAGCCATTGTAAAGCCTCTAATGAAAAAACAAAACAAACCCCCGACAGACCTTTCCAACATGCGCCCAATTTCCCTACTACCGGCACTAGGCAAAATTACTGAGCAAATAGTACAAGAAGAATTAAAAGCCTTTGTGGAAAACAACCATATTCTCCATCCACAGCAATCTGGCTTCCGCCCTGGCCACTCCACTGAAACTGCTTTGATCGAGTTATCCGACACCATTAAGTTCTTGCAGGATGAGGGGAAACACGCTGTACTCATCCTGCTCGACTTAACCGCAGCATTTGATACCATCTCTCATGTCATTCTCATTCACAGAATGCGCGAGATTGGTGTGACGGGTACCGCACTAAAATGGATAACATCATTCCTTTCCAACAGATCACAAACAGTCTCACTTGGCCCCTTTCTCTCTGGCGAAAGAACCTTTTCATCAGGTGTGCCCCAGGGGTCCATTCTTAGTCCTCTTTTTTTTAATATCTACATGGCCCCCTTGCTTACCCTGATTGAATCCCATGGCATCCTCGTAACATCTTACGCGGACGACACCCAACTTGTCGTCACCCTAGACAAAAAACTACCCGATGCCGCCTTTAGATTCCAGAATTGCCTTTCTCAAGTCTTTGCGTGGCTCAATAACAACCATCTTAAGTGCAATAGCGCCAAAACTGAAATTATACCCTTAGGCAAAGACACCCTTTTCTCTCCAAAAGATTGGTGGCCTCAACACTCTGAAGCACCCCCTAGTGCAGTCTCATCGGCCCGCAATCTGGGTGTCTAATTTGACTCGTCCCTCAGTTTTGACGATCATGTGCGCATCACTGCAGGGTGCTGTTTTAACCTCATTAGACAGCTAAAGAAATTCTTCGACTTTCTCCCTATCTCTGCCAGGAAATCAGTTGCCGTGGCTCTGATATTGTCCAGGCTAGATTATTGTAATGGTCTCCTGGCAGGTATAAAGAAGTCCACCCTCAAGAAGCTACAGAGCGTCCAGCATGCGGCGGCCAGGCTCGTTCTTGGACTCCCAAGAAGGTCCTCGGCCTCTGCAGCCCTCAACACCCTCCATTGGCTGCCCCTCCACAAAAGGATCCTTTTTAAACTCCTTGTCACTGTCTTCAAAGCCACCAAGAATACAGGCCCCACCTACCTTATTAAGCGCTTCCCTCAGTACATTCCATCGCGCTGCCTGAGGTCATCAGGAGCCAATCTGGTTACTATACCCAGGTTTAAGCTCAAAACAAAAGGTGGGAAAACTTTTTCATTTCTGGCGGCTAAGGCATGGAATGGCCTCCCCTTTAACCTCAGGCACGCCCCCTCAGAAAGCCTCTTCAGGAAACTCCTGAAGACATGGATTTTCCTTCAGCCCGACTCTTTGGTCCTCGCAGCCATCTGATTCCTGTTCCCACCAAGTTGGTCTCTTCTGTTTGCTCAGCGCCAAGATGCTCCTTCCGGAGCGATAGTCGCGCTATATAAAAATCAATAAATATCAAATATCAAATTTCCAGGGGGTCACTTTTTGAAAATAAATGTCTCTAAAAATAACATTTTAATTATGAAAAGTATTACAAGTAGAAAATCATGTAACTTTAAGTGGCAAATTGGTCCTGAAAAGCTGGAGGTGGTAGACTCATACCTTTATTTAGGGAAACTTTTAACAGGTAGTTCGAAGAACAAAACTCATATTAAACACAGCACTTGTAAAGCTACATCTCACGACAATGGTTTGCATATGTTTTATAGTGCTAAGGGAAGAAGAGACTTTTGACATCTACTGAAGGTTTCTAAGGCAAAAATTCCTCCAACCCTGCTTTATGTGATCAAATCAATCCCTGTTAAGGACTAGAGTTTTTTAGATAGAATTGAAGGTCAAATACTATGCAAAATATGTAATTTGAACACGCTAGTCCCAACGGCAGCAATTATATTGGAATTTGGCTTGATAAGCTCCTTTAACCAAGGTTTATCCAGAGTCTATGCTGGGAATATCAGCTAAAAAATAGCTTGCCAGATACACTAAGAGGTTTCATGCATTATGAAACTTTCGATGTTAAGGCAGGTAATCACTTTTTTACTGTGATTTCTCATTGATTTCTCATTGGCATAATTATAATTATCGCTATTGCTTGGTTAGAGACAAAAATTTATCGCCGACCTGCGGCGATTTTTATTGCAGATAAACATAGGTATTACAAAGGTTTATCGCAAATGTGATAAAAATCTGCCGCATTGCATGAATATCGCTGAAAAGTCTGCGATATTCATGCATTACCGAGCTAATGCTCTTAGCCATGTTATCCACCTCCCATTGGTTAACATGGCTAAGAACTGCTCAGGGCATGTGTTAGCTTTAGGAGATATTCGCGCTTAGCGCAAATATCTCCAAAAGTTGGTAATAGGAGATAGCCATGTTAGCTACAGTTTCCAGTCGCTAACATCTTGGCACGCCCACTTTGCATGTCATTAGTGATAAATTTCTCTGACATGCAAAGTGGGGCCCAAGATGGTCGCTATTTCCTACTAGCTGTCGCTAACTGGTGTTAGCGGCAGCTAGGTAATAGGGAGATAATTTTATCTCCGCTTTCTTGGCTTTTAAAGCCAAAAAAGCGGAGATAAACCCCCTTGATAATATGCCCCCTTGGGTATACAAGAAGAACCAGTGTTAACACTCCCACCATCAGGATTTAAATCTCTTCTAAAAACCTTACGTGGCAAAATTAGCTTTAATAGAGATATTACATTTTGCATTTCTAAAGAAAGATTAAAACTAATAGCCAGTAAAAACTCACCAAGAATTGCACAAAAATACTTATTTTGAAATTTAGACCGCGGAATTCGAAGTTTTCTCATTTTATGTCGCATGAATCTTTTACCCTGAAATGATTTAACAGCAAACTGGTCCCAGAATTTGAATAATGGAAAAACTTGTGACTTGTGTAAGCTGAGCACTCAGACCCTGGACCATGTTTTGTTTGTTTGTCCAGTATTGGGCTCAAGTCGTCATCGTTGGCTTCGACAAAATGTTTTACAAAATTGTGGTAAAAATGTAGCAACTATCTCTTTTGCCCAAAAAACAATGTAGTGGGTGTAAAACTTTGTTATTATTTTAAGGACTTTATGAATATATTTTAAATCTTTAACATATTTTTTTAATTGGAGACCTAACCCCCTTGTTTTTTATCTTCTTATAAAGTATTGTTATTTTGTTCTTTATCAATTTATATTGATTTGTATTTTAAACACTGGTTGCTATTTACTGCTATTTAGGGATATGATGTGTTTGTTTCTCACTATGTTCTTGTTTTTATCTTCAAAACTTAATTGAAGTTGGATAATGGATGTATTTTGCACATGAACCGGCTGCTACTGAATTGCTATTTGCACAGGTTGGGTTTGCTTAAGCTATTCCTTTTTTCGCTGCTAATTCCAAATTGAAAATTTCATTTGAAATTGAACTTTGGATTTCGTCTGCATATTACCTGTTTGATACTTACTGCCCTTTGCACTTTTTAAGTGAGGCTCTGTTGTTCCCTTCAACTTGCTGCTAATTCTAAATTGATCTTCTGGTTGAAACTGCACTGTGGATTTTATTTGGTATACAATGTTAATGTTGAAAACCTTAAGAATTCTTCATACTGGGATAATTGACAATATTGACTGCTCTTACTTAAATGAATTCCAGCCTTGCTAAAGCAGGTCCCTGATAATTGTATGATGATTCGTGGAATGAGCTCTGTTATGTTTTATTACTTGTAATAATATGAAAGTATTTTTATGTAGATCTCCTAGGAGTTCCAAATCTTTAATAAATATTGATTTGAATTCCCAGGAGCAGGGTCAAGACTGATTTGCATATAGATGGATCTAAATTGGAGTGGCGTGGTAAGCAAAAGTACGATGGATTAAACCCTGATCTTTGTGACTAGGACTGAATGTTTGCATTGTTCAGCATTCTGTCCATCATTTGTTCCTTTCGATTTTGTTTCCCTAAGTGGAAGGGTATGCCCAGACTAGGGTACTGTGGTCACTGCACCACTGGATTCAAGCTAGCCTGGCTGATTATGGGTGATTCCACAAAACCGGTTCCAGGATGCTTGTTTCCAGTCCAGGCAGCACTGGCTTGACATTTCGGGCTGGACTGTTCCCACGAGGCATAGGGTCAACACTGATTTTCCTATAGCTGGGTCTAAACAGGAGTGGCAAGGTGAGCAAAAGAACAATAGATTAAACCCATATTTTTGGGACTGGGGGTGAATGTTTGCATTGTTCAGCATTCCGTCCATCATTTGTTCTTTTTATAAATGTGGACAGGACAAAGGTGTAACTGGAAAATGGGGAGTGCTTTCTACTAAATCGGAAAGGTAATGGGAGGAGTAATGATGAGTTAAGGGAGAGATTTAGGTTGGGACATGCAGCACCAACAAAAGATGATTCCATTTTTTTTCACAAACGGCACATCTAAAGTTATTACAGGAAAAACGACCGAAAACTGTAGGCAAGTCACCTGTCACAGTCCACTGGGTAAAGGGTGCAGAAAGCTTGCTCAATTTTCGGGAAGACATTCTGGTACATATTTTTTGCAACTGTGCCTACAATATAAAGCATGTTCAAGGAAACTAATCAGTGACCACACAAGCAAAGATTAAACTACTGTTCAAGAAGGCCTTTGTTTGTTGTTTGTTTTTATTTTTAAAAAAAGGATGTTTTTGTGGGCAAAAGAAAAACCATCAATATATAGTGGTATGTTAAAAGAACAGTTTTAATGCATACGCCTCTGCTGCATCGGAAGGAGCACTTTCGCCAAAATGGTTGGCTGGTAGTCGCTGTAAGTATGGTGGGTAATCTATGGCCGGGGATTAAGACCTTGACCGACACCACTCTAGTGAGCCATCTGCAATGCAATGAATAGCCTCCTTAATCTATAGTGAAGTACCATAAAAATAACATAAAGAGCTATACCTACCAATAGCCCCAATCTCATTGCCAAATAATCAGTGAGTTGGCAGTGAAGAAAGTTCAATAATTTATTTAGCAAAAATACTCTATAGAGGAGCCTCTCCAACCCTCACCCATCAGGTGCGCGGAGAAGACTGTTGGCTTGCATTCAAACATGAGGTTATATACTTTTCGGTTCAACACATATTATCACAGTAAAAGGAAAAACACCAGTTGGTCCTCGAGCTCCAGGGAAGGATCATATATGGCACACATGATTAGTTCAAAGCTTAGCTATTTATTACTGGGAAGGTCAGGAGGGGTGACTCCCTTTCTTCTTGGTGCCCTGGAGTGTAGGCGCGGCGCGTCCAGGAATGCTCTTATCGCACCCAAAGCCAGAAGCGACAGTTGAGTAGGCAGATAACTTTCAGCTGCTCCCAGTAATTCAGATGAACTGGGGCTTGACAACTGCCAGAGACTAACACGTGATCACAGCCCCTGTTCGAGCATAGATTCGAAAATGGCATCTGTATGGTTCTCGGCCTACTCTGTTAGCAATAGATACGCTAGAAGCGAATAAACGTTTTCCCCTTTGTAAGCACATATAGAATATATACATATAGTTTTAGCAAAAGAGGGTATGTATAAATGCATCATGCTAACATAATATAGGTCCGATGCTCCTTATGTATGAGAAATCTATTTTTTATCCCTCAGAACGGCCCTTTTAGCATGATGTAGCTAACTAAAACAGCTCAATCTTCAAATATTCCTTCATCAATCATCATCAAATCTTTGAGCTCCTGCTGAACAAACTGAGCCTTTACTGCTGATGGAGATGGACCGGCCAAGGAGGAGGTGAGTTTAGTTGCGCAATAAGAGCAACATGCAGGTCCACATTGCACACAAAGGCAACACATGAATATGATCCCTCCCACTGGACCATATAGGGCAGAGGAGGCGCGGTGGTGAGCAGTGACCTCTGTCTCTCTGGGCCGGTCACCCCACGCACCTCGCTCACTCCTCCGTGTGTGAGCCCAGGCTGCCCCGGTTCCCGCCGAGTGCCGCTGCTGCCCGTAGCTGTGCCCCTGGTTGCCGCCGAGGGCCGCCGCTGCCCGCAGCTGTGCTCCCGGGGCTGCGGTGCTGCTGTATTTGCCCTGTTGCACTGTGTGTTGCCCCTAGTTGTGCCCAGCCCCTGCCGCGTTTCCCGCCACCTCCCCACTCCCCGCCGCTGCCCCCCTACGGCCCGCCCCCTTCCCTTGGTCGCCCTTCCCCATTCGCCGCCCCGCTCCCACCTCCCAGCTGCTCCTCCCTCGCTCCACCCCCCCCCCCTCACTCCACATATGGCAGAGTGGCAAATGCGCAGCGTTGACGCGCAGTGGGCGCGCCCTAAGCGCGCCAAAGGTAAGCCCGTCTGCGTCCGTCTGCACCTGGCCCGTGCCCAGCGACCGGACCCCTGGCCCCCGCAGACACCAGCCCACCCGTCAAATGTACGACGCCACCGAAATCTACGCACTCAACACCGGCCGGACCCCTGGATGCTACCTAGCCACCCCGAGACGAACCCACAGACACTTCAGCTGCCACTCCTGCAAGTTCGCCTGCATCCGGACCTGCACGGCAACCGCCAAGCAGAGAACGAGCAGCAACCACCTGAAGTGCATCCTGCTCAACACCCGCTCCATCCACAGACACGCCGTGGCACTCTGGAACCTGATCGACACAACAGCACCTGACGTCCCCTTCCTCACGGAAACCTGGATGACATCGCCATCGCCATCCCGGACGGACACAAGATCATCCGGAAAGACCGCGCCAATCAGACCGGAGGAGGCATCGCCATCGTTCACAAGAGCACCATCCGCATCTCGACCAACACCAACGACACCATCACAGCCGCTGAACACCTGCACTTCCAGATCCACACAGACCCCAAGACCACCCTCAGAGGCACCCTCATCAACAGACCCCAGGGACCACGCACACAATTCAGCGAAGACAACGCTGACTTCATCACCTAGATAGGTCACCTACTGTCAACAATATAAAAGATAGGATGGACTTCTCGCATAGGGTGCTGAGAGTCCCATGCGGAACATTTTTGGAGCATCCACCCTCGATAACTTAATAAAACCTCAACATTTTTGTACACTTCCTCTGGTCTAAGTTCAGACTTATGAGCCCTGTCCCGAATATCATACATCACTTGGGGGGCCATCCCTCCTGCAAAACACTGTTACCATAAAGTAATAAGACATGTGGCCATGTGTTTCAGGGAATGTTGCTGCTGACATAAGACAGACTTAAGACAGACTTAAGACAAACTTAAGACAGACTAAAGACAGACTGAAGACATACTTAAGGCAAAATCCTAACTTAAGTCTGTCTTAAGTCTGTCTTAAGTTTGTCTTAAGACAAACTTAAGGCACAATCCTAACTTCTGTGAATACCAAAAGTAGTAAGTTCATTCTCGGAATGCCAAAAGTAGTAAGTACATTCTGTGAATGGCAAAATAGTAGTACGTTTAGGATTGAGTCTTAAGTTCATTCTGTGAATCGGGCCCAAGATCAATAAATAATTTACGG